>NW_009712898.1:0-57747 GCF_000703405.1 Apaloderma vittatum | reverse complement strand
CCCCTGCTGCAGGCGGGCAGGCGGGGAGGGGCGTCTGGTGCTGCGGGCAGAGCTACGGGTGGGTGCCGGGCACAGGAGGAGAGCCGCACCTGAAGGCTGCCGGGCGAGACATGTGGGAAGTTACCTGCGACTCCTGGGGTAGCGTCTGCTGCTGCTGTAGAAGTTTGGAAGCGCGGGTGGGGGAAACTGCCCTCCCTGGGTTCCCAACAAGCTCACTCAAGCCCTGACTCTACCTGGAGGTGTTGCCCGTTCGGGTTCTTACTGAATCAAAGGGTACAGTCGCAATGCAACCTTAGTTCTTTGGCGTATTTTGAGAAGCTAGGGAAATCACTTCAGTGGAGAGCATAAAGTGGGTGCAGGTCCTTAACTGTTGTAAGACAAGTTCGGGAAACCCAAGATTCCTCTGCATGTCTAAATATAGAAAAGTATTTGAAGTATCTGTCATCCAATGTGTAATGCTACCGGCAGTTGAAGAAAGCTAGTCAAATAAAATAATATTTAAAATTTAATGTATCTCTGAAGCAGCAGCACAAAATCCTTCAGTTAAAAATATTGGCTATCACTTGACATTTATGATACCAGTTAGATGACAGAGTGTTGTGGATCCGATGCTAGTCTTTCATCCGTATGAACTCCATTAATTTGGCTGAACTAAATGAGTTTTAGGGGAGTGGAGGACATCACACCACTTGATGCTGACAGTAAGTGGTTTCTGCTGATTCTTGTGCTGGTACTTAACACATCATTCCAGAAAAACTTACGTGTGAAACTTTCCTGAAGTTTGGCCCAAGCTGTGAAAGAAATTCCCTCAGGCCCACCCTCTGCTTCAGGTATATTAATACCTAACATGTATTTGTTTCAAAAGCTTTCAAACACATTTCTCTTTGTATTCTTAATTAAAACCAAAACAAACACACTGAGAGACGTTCAGATGTTTCAGAGACGGGCAATGTAAGACAAGGTATCATGGCATATAGAACTTCTATATATAGAAACAAGCTGATGGTAGTTTGTTTACACTAGAATGACAAAACAAATTCTGTGAAAAGTTCATGTAGACGCTGTGCAGATTCAGTACACAGTGGATCTTGGATTAGAATTTGGATTACACAGTGTGGAAAATGTTCTGAGTTCTGGTTTGTGTTACCTAACAGCATTAAAACATTAAGATTGGCAGTAAAAATAGGCTTAAGGCCTACACAGGAACCGAACTTGTTTTCATTCACATCTATATTATACTATGTAATCAGACAGAAAAAGACATGGTGCCTGCCCTATTCCTGTAAGCAAATGTCCATTGCTGCAGTTGAGTCGATTTAACGCTACCCATGTCCACACAATTCTTCTAAACCCCACTGGGCTCTGATACGACAACCCCAGAGATATAAATAGTCGTAATGATATCTTCTGAAAGATGCAGTGACTTTTTCTATGAAAGACATATATTTTTAGTCTTTTGCCACATGTTGCAATGAAGTTTATCCATGCATGGAGTAATCTGTCTAACTGATGTTACTAAAATACGTCTTTTGATTCTTCAGACTTGGATGAAGACTGGCATTTTATGAAGTTTTAATGCAACAACGTTTTGACCTTGAAGTTCAATATGTTGGCTAGTGTGTGCATGCATAAATGATCTGACCAAGGTTCTTGACCTCAGCAAAAAATTATTTGATAAGGTACATGAACATGTACCTGCTCCTGGCTTTGTACCTGCTTATGGCTTTGTACATACTTATGGATTAAATCAAAATCAGTTTCAGCTTTCTTAATAAATTGATGTATTAAGCATATTTTCAACTTGTCTATATAACTCTACCTTTTTGTAAGCTTAAGGTTCCAGTTAACAAGGTACTTCAGGATGACAACGAATTTGGAGTCCATGTGCTTAGTTATTGATGCCCTTTATTAGCTGCTCTAAAGGGATATTTGCTATATGAATATATTGGCTTAATAAGAAAGTGAGTACAGAAGACAAGCAAGATAAAAGGAGAATAATAATTTAAACTTCTAAAAAACTTTTTCACTCAATAAATGTTTTGACAACAATGTATTTTGAAGAAGGAGGCTTCTGTTTGTAAATCAGTGGTTGCAGATTGCTGTTACGTGACTAAAACCGGACAGAACTCCTGGGTAAATATGTTGGATACAAAGATCTAGCATCATAGAATTCCTCTCGGTGGAGATAATTGCAAAAACCCCATGTATCTTAAGTGAAAAGATGTGGAACTTATTTTTACAAGGGTAGGGACCAGAAATGGGACAGAAATTAACTCTGTGACTGGAGGTAAAAAAAGCACACATCACCTTAAGTCAAGGTGGTCTTTAGTTTGGTTGAAAATGCACATGGGTTCTATGTTTCAGCTTGCATGGACTGCAGAGCAACTGAGAAAAGCTGTGCCATGTGTTCATTGCAAAATGAGATGCATCGAAAGGTGCTGTGAAGATTTAATTCTTCTCGTTGTGCCTTGGCAGATTTTCCTTAGTTTTGCAAAGAGGCGGCCAAAGGGGAAAGACAGCAAATGATCAAAAGAAGAGCTTAAGTTAAATCTCATTCCCTAAACTGTCATAGAGGTTATAAGATCATAAAGTTTTCTCAGCTTTACTCGTATACTTTTTGGTCATCTCCACCTGTGTTGGTTCTATAGGTATTCTGGCATCTGTCTATGAGGATGCAGGTATCATATGACACACAAGTAAACTGCACAAACCACAGTGTGCTTTCCTGGTTTGCCTGCTGTCCTGTCTTTAAACAGAATTCTCCTCAGCTCATAGGATAACATACTTCAGGGCAGAACCCTTTAGGGAATTTTTCTTTTATAAAGACAATACTAGGTAGGGTATTAATGTAATAGATAGCATGTATTGTAGGCTACCAGTCCTGTCTTTGACTTACTGTTCATTTTTTGATACTAGAATGAACAATTTAATGCCATTTCCTTTCTTCCCTCAGGTACTTGCTGGACAGTTAGTGATCAATTAATACCATATAGCCAAAGATTTAGAAAGCAGTTTGCAATGCCCTTTGTATGCGTATTTGTGACTTTAAAGCAGAACTTCATGTATTCACATTAGCTTTTTACACACTAAGATATTAAAAATTACTTTATATTTTTCTGAAATGATTAAAAAGTGTATACAAATACTTGGAGTCATGTTTCTGTGTCTAAAGTTTTCATGTATCTGAAAATGCCCACCTTCATCACACTGTCAGCATTTATCACATTGCCTTTGGTCCCTTAGTGTCACAATACAATTCTGATCCTCAGCCTTGCTGATTCTTCAGCTTTCTGTGCATTGCCCAGTTGGGATGAGAATTGTCCTCATTCCACTAGTTTAGTAGCTAAACAATTTGGTGTTGGTAAGTCAGGGGACGGGGCTGACGAAAGCAAACAGTTGAGCTTTCAGAAAATGACAAACGTGTCCTCCTCTCTGCTGGGAAAAACATGTGTGTAAGTGATCTGCCACTACAATTCCAGTGAGAGTTATAAAGGTTACTAGTAAAAGCGGCTTCTGGGATTCCTGAGTTTAGTCACTGCTAACAGTCATCCAAGATCTGCAATATAATCTTGCCTGATCTCAAAATCTTAATTTATCTGAATGGACATACTCCATGGGGAAGATCATTTAGAATTGCACTGAATGTTGTCATTGTCTTCATGGGATTGCACAAAAAAGAGATTTCTGAACGTACGTAGGATACTGCTGGGAAATGTATTACATGTGCTTGACCGTAAGACAAGCAGTTAGCTCAGGACATCTCATTCTACACAGCGGGAGAAGATTCTGAGATGATTGTTGCAAATCTCTGAACACTGAGACAAGATCTGCAGCAACTTTGTACATGGATATACTTTAGTTCCATCAGTCTCACTTGACCATGAATCCCCACAGAAATGAGGGTGGGCAGGTTGTGATGGTCTAAAAAACTGATAGTCTAACTGCTGATGTTGAGTTACTGAATTTAGCTAAGGGAGAGGTGCAGCTGGAATAGCATATATTGAGGTTTTGTCCTAGACTGCGTAGACTCCCATGTATGTGCAACGGTTGTAAATACATGCACACCCCTCCCCTCAATATATATTATTAAGAACTAAGCATTAGAGTAGAGACCCTCACAGGTAAAGTATAGCTCCATTCACATACCATAAAATTAACAGAAACCCAAAGAAAGGTCTGCCCTCTCAAAATGTAGCACGGACAGCAATGAACTTTTGAATGGTATGGAATAGCAATGGGAAGGACGTCACAGCTCGGACAGTGGCTAGCTGCTCTAGTTTGGGTTATGGCTTCTAGAAACAGCATGACATTATCTAAAACTAGTTTGCATAAGAATGCAGGCCATAGGATGACCTCTGCCAAACATACTATAGAAGGGCAAATCTCTTTTCTGTGTCTAAAGGGCTGCATGCATCTGACAAGTAGAAGTAAATCATTTACAGTGGAAAAAGATGGAGGAAATAATCATAAATAAACCATCACAGTATTGTCATGCTTATTCACAGACTTCAGTTCTTCTCGCCTCTCGCTATTTGAATTACCTTTTCCTGCCAGCCTCAGTAGTCAACGCAGGTGACGCGTAAAGACCTGCGTGCAGTTGCTAGAGAAAGGCGATGTTTGGTGCCCTCAGTTCCCTATGACAATTCATCAAAAATGCAGTGGAGTGCACGCAACAGCTGCTTCTTCTGATAAGTAACCAGAATGGGCAAGCAGTGCTGTAATGGCAGGGTGATTTTGCCTCTTTGTAGTGGTAACATCACTTTTTAGAAGTTTTGTGTGTCTGTTCTCCCTAAATTACTTCATTTCTGAAAATTACTGTGTCAGATATACTGCCAGAAGGGAATGGTACTTGATTAGATTAATCCAGTTGTACTGGTTGCTGAAATTTTGGTGAGTAGCAGTTTAACTGATGCAGAAAAGTGACAAAATGTAGAAAGGTATCAACTGATAAGATTTAAATAAATAACTTCCTTTTGTAGGTCTTCTGCAGGGAACCTAACTAGGGTTCATTTACCAGTTGAGATTGGACTGAAGCAAAAGACAAACTGTACTAAGTGATTTTGCCAGCCTTTAATACTGTCTTCTGTGTTTAATATACAACTTCACTTGTTCTTCTTACTTTCCAGAATAAAGTGATTTTTTGAGAAATGTATGGAATAAAATTATTTTTCCTTTAAAGAACATTCTTCTTTATATTACTTGTTGGGGCGGGGGAAGGAAGTCAGATTCAATGCAATCTAATCTTCATTTCTTTTACTGTGAAAACAGTGAGCAACGTGGATAACCTGTTCTATAGCTGTAGCTCTATTTCTGTAGCTAATCTCTACTCCTTCCCATTTGGTTGGAGGTTAGTTCTTTGGAGTTTGATTGCAAGCTGTTCGACAAGATGGGAAAGCGATTGTGTTTATTTTATTTTGTTTGTGCAGCACCATGTGCATTCTGGTTATGGAATAAGTAATAATTGAAATGGAATTTGGAAGCGATTATTTATTGTCCTCAGTTTTCTTAGATTGAGAAACATCTCCATATTAGTTAAGGAGAATGTAACATTTGGATATTGTGAAGATAGCTGATTTCTCCCATGAGGACTTAGATTAATTCCTGTGAATTCACTGTTTATGAGTGATTTGTGTGTAATATGGATTTTATTCTGTCCTTGAATATTTTTTGAACTGTCATGCAGTTCAGAGAAAAACAATGGGATGTGACTTGCCATGAAATATTTCAGCACTGTGAATTTGGTGAAAAAGCTTGTGGATATATAGAGTTAGCATGCATGTGTGATTCTTTTCAAAGGCACAGTGCTTCAGTGTGCTTTTTAGAAGCAGTAGTTTAGATGACTAGACAGTATTTTTGATCCTTGTAGTGGTAGTCTAACTTATTTTAAGGTTTAAAGCTAACAGTAGGTATTTAAGTGCGGTCAGTCACAAAATTAAATTTCTCTGTTTTGCTGTAAGGATTTAAAGAGAGGAAGAACTTTTAAGAGTGTCTCTGGGGAAGTATGTCATGAAACACCAAGTTTGTTGTGTGGAAATTGTAGGCCATCAAAAATTCTTACTCATTTTTGCAATAATAGGTACATGGTAATTTCTTTGTTCTGCTGTTGTTTTTCCTCAGCAATATGCTTTCAGAAAATCTGGATTTTCTCCTATGCACTGCTTACCAAACTGAGTTCACCCTCTTTCTTTACATAGACTAAAGGAGAGGCCCAAGGAGGTTATTGACGTGGAGGGGCAATTCTGGCAGCTTAACAAGGTCCTTTCCTCTGTGAAGTGACAAGTCCTGAGCTGGGGGCTTCCTTCAGGCCTGTTTGTAGAGGGTCCCCCTTACATCTCTGAATTTGTTTTTCAGAAAAGATTATCTTTCAGTAAGGCATGAGTATACACTTAGGAGATTGCTGACAAACTAATAAGAGAAAAATTGCAGTTATCTAGAACTGGATCAATAAAAAGATCCAATGTAAAATCTAGTGATACAAATTACCAAGAAGTACACAGTGCTTGGTTAGAAATATAAAATTTACACAGAATCACAGAATGTTAGGGACTAGAAGGGACCTCGAAAGATCATCTAGTCCAATCCCCCCGCCGGAGCAGGAACACCTAGACGATGTTACACAGGAAGGCATCCAGGCGGGTTTTGAATGTCTCCAGAGAAGGAGACTCCACCCCCTCCCTGGGCAGCCTGTTCCAGTGTTCTGTTACCCTTACTGAGAAGAAGTGTCTTCTCAAATTTAGGTGGAACCTCTTGTGTTCCAGTTTAAACCCATTACCCCTCGTCCTACCATCGGTTGTCACCGAGAAGAGCCTTGCTCCATCCTCGTGACACTGACCCCTTACATATTTATAAACATTAATTAGGTCACCCCTCAGTCTCCTCTTCTCCAAACTAAAGAGACTCAGCTCCCTCAGCCTTTCCTCATAAGGGAGATGCTCCACTCCCTTAATCATCTTGTTTGCTCTACGCTGGATTATTTCCAGCAGTTCCTTATCCTTCTTAAACTGAGGGGCCCAGAACTGGACACAATATTCCAGATGTGGTCTCACCAGTGCAGAGTAGAGAGGAAGGAGAACCTTTCTCAATTTGCAATTATAATATTCACTATCAGATGGAAAAGTCCAGAGAAGTTGAAATTAGTACTTCTTAAAATACCATCTGTGAGGAGACTTCACAACTGTATCTAATAAGCCTACTTTGGGTTATTTTCTGTTTTAAGGTGACCTATGTACCTGTCCTTGCCATCTCTTGAAATGTGTCTTGTTCTGTTAGTTTAATTCTGAATTGGCCCACAGAGTTGCTATGAATAAAGATTAAAATATACTTTCAAATTGCTTCATTAAAATACTTTTTCAAGTTACTTTGACTCCTCAGGAAGCCTCAAAGGTGAGTTGCTGTTCCTCGCATTCTCACAGTGCTGTTTTTCCTATTTTTTTCCTAGCAGTAGAGACTGCTATACTTCACATTTGCATCAGTTCATGTGGAATAACTTGATGATCTGTAGTGATCTGTGTTTGTGTAAACAAAATATGCCTACAGCCCCATACCCTGACCATGCTGGAGCTAAAAACATGTTTGGAAATAGAATTACAGAGATGAAGTATTTTTCCTGAGGTCCATAACTGCCTTTTCTCAGCATTCATATTTTTCTGCCCTCTTTTCCAGAGCCAAATGGGTCCTTGTCATTTGTCCATTTATGTGAAAGATCTAAATACCTGACAGAAAGTCAAGTTGATATCTTTATTGTTTTTCAATATCCAAATGCCTGAAACTAAATCTAGTGCAACTAGTCAGACTCTTCTAAATGACTGAGTGGAGTTTAAGTACATTAATCCTACTTAGCTGAGATGCTGTGCAGAGCTCCCCATATTGCCAAGCTCTCTGTTTTCTGCTCAGGGAAATACATAGTTGCTGCAACACAACATCTAGGAAAAAAGGAGAGAGAACATTGTATATGAAAGACTGTTGGGGCCATATTGAGGCTGAACAGTGGCAAAGTTATGTCACTTACGTGGCAAAAAAAAAAAAAGAATATTACGAGGTTCTCTGTGGAGTTTGTTTTCTGTAACAGTGGTGGCTGCTGGTGAGATGTTGCGTAGGGAAGCAATGGTGGTATGTGTCGTGTTTGCTTCTGAGACTTTCAAGAGGTTTGTTTAATGTATGTGGTAGATCCACATCACTTGAGAGCATCAGGTTTTCAGCTACATTTTGCATAATTTCTTGTGCTCTGTGGAACTTCAGGTTATGAACCATATCAAGTCTGCATTGTTCTCTGGCTTCTATGAAAACCAAACATGCAATGTGAGTAAAACATTCAGTGCTGGCTTGCTTACATGTTCTAAGAACATTAGGAAGAAGAGCATATTTTGTGGTCTTTGGTTTTACTCTTGCTGACTTGCTAGCAGAAACTTCCTTTCCAATAAAATAAATAGGTTAGAGCAATCCCACAGTAGACACCAAAATTATTTAAATGCATATTTCTGCTGAAATGTGTTATTCATAAATATGTTTTCCCATACAGAAAGCGTTGTGACTTCACATGTAATGTCTTCTGTGCTTCTTTCTTTGTCAAGTAAATTTTATTATCTTTTTAAACTCAAAGCAATACAGTGTTAGAGTTAGATACTGCTTGCCTGTTTAGCAACAACAACAATAATTATTATTTCATTTTGCTGAAGTGCACGACAGTCACGTCAGAGCTTGAGTTCATGGATGCTTTAAGCCAAAATCATCATGAAGACTAATCTGTGGTCTTCAACTGCCTTCCCCAAACACACACATACTCTTAAAAATCATACATTTGGATTCTAGAGTTCAGTTTTCTTGTAGCTCTGTCAACTACAATGTGATTTTCATCCATGACTTTCTTAACAGTCTTGCTTTTTGTCCATTTCTCCACCTCTGCTGAATTTTGCCTGCTCTGTTCTGAATGTCCAACCTCTGAAACTATAATTTTTTTGTGGGAATTGCATCAACAAACTATTACTGAGACTCCTTTAGATATTTAAGACAATTAGAAGTTTTCAGGAGTTAATATTCATATGCCATTTGGAGAAATCTCATTTGTCCTGTGAAAAACCTGACTTTCATCATGGTGGTAGAGCCTTGTACTGAAAAATGTCATATCGTAGCAACTCATTTGTTTGCCATGAGGTGTTCTGGTAGAGTGACTATCTTACAGCAGTGAGATATTGACTGATTTTTGCATGGCAGAGAGACAAGAAACTGAGAGGGAAAAATCAGCCCTGTAACATACTTTCCCTAAATGAAGGAAATCTGTTCTAATTGTTTCAACATTTATTCCTTAGTGGGACACTGCTTCTGGGTATCCAGTCCAGAATTGTTTGCAGTCTCCCATGCAATGTCCAACTATTAGAAATATTTTATTAGACTATATTAATTATTACATGCTTATGCCTTATTCTGAGGCAATTAGTTTCAACATCAGACTTAATAACTCCGTTTTGTATTTCTAATTGTGCCGGATATAAACTTTTCTAAACCCGCCTGCAACTTTGTAAAAGCTTCTATGACATTTAATTGCCTATATACTGCATTTCATTAACTGTCTCAGCAAATAATTTTTGATTTTTATTAAATAAGAGGGTTTTTTTCTCTAGTTGACTGTTTTTCTGTCTTATCTAGTAACAGATGGGTTGCACTTAGTTCAGTGAACCAGACGCAGAAAGAGCAGAATTTGCAGTAAAATACTGTTGATGTTGCATTTTTATCCAGACACACTACATTAAGTCATCTTTCTATGTAAAGTGAATGTTTACACTATTTCATTGTAACTAATTAAAATGTAGCCATGATGCTCTGTGAAACAAGTAGCTTTCCTAGTCTGGAGGGGCTCATAGGTATAGTTTGTGCATTTCTGATTGGAGCTGTGTCAGCATAAGCTGCTTCTGCTGTATTTTTCTTCAGTAACCGTTCTTCTCTGCCTCCACAGCTGTTAGTGGTACTGCACAATGAGCTGGATTAGGAAATACTTTTTATTAAGGATCTGTTCCCTGTTCCAGTTTATCACATGGCCACACACATGGCTGTGCAGTCAGAACTGAGGGATGGAGACCAAGAGAATAGACTAGGCAATATGAGCTACTTAAGTTGTCCTACCACTGGGAGAAACTATAAAATATGCTCCACACAGCTGTAAAACATAGAGTAATTTCTTTTATCTTCTCTGATTTTTATTTTTCCTTCCTCTTAGACTTTTCGGGTTTTTTTCCCCTAACTGGAGGAATCATTAGTTGCAAAACTTTATGTTACCCCTCGGAGCCTAGGCATTCAGAATCACATTTTTTTGCAACACAGAAACTTCTGTAGAGTCCAATTTTGTAGTTTCATTCCTTTGGACAGGAGCTAGAGAAAGTAATAAATTTTTAATCAAGAAGATACCACCAAGTGAATTTTTTGCCAATGCTCTTTTAGACTTACTTGATAAATTACTTCTATGTGCAACTATTTTTTTAATGAAGGATTTTGGATAGTTCCTACTATGTATTTGTTAAATTTTTACTGTAACTGTAGTTCCATTACTGCATATTTGACCTGATTCTAATCTCTGCTTGGCATTGTATATAGGAAGTATTTCCCTAAGAACCAATGAAATTACCAAAGTTCCAAATCATCCCTCTTCTTCCCATCCCCCCCTCAATATTCTTATCTCTCATTTGCATTTATTAGTAGGCTATTACAAGCTATTAGAGTTCTTCAAAACTATTTTCTTGTGTGTGTTTATGAAAACATGCGATGTTACAGTGTATTTGTCCAAACAAGTGTATGATGATTGGTACAAATTACTCCTGAAGAAGATGGTGAGTGGAATAAGTATATTCTTTTAATCTACACCAGAGAACAATGAGATCCAGTATTTTAGTGTCACTGAAATCTAGCTAATAAAAGTGTATGTCTCAATATTCCATATGGTTTTTAAAGACTGGATAACAAGCTTTGCTGATAACACACAGTCAAACAGTGAGTTGGTTTAATTGCAACTGTTTGCAAATCACAGAAAGGCAGCAAAACCACAGAATGATGTGAACGGTGCTAACTGTTTTCCCTGGAGGGAAAGCTTGGCTTTAAAACCCCTTGAAAAATTCACTCAAGGGCTGGAGGAAGACCTGAAACAGTAGTATACAGCAGTTTTATTCACAGTGCTACTTCAGTGAAGTGGCATTCTCATAAATGACTAGCCTGGCTGCTGGCTTGAAAGCAGATTTAGCAAGCAGAATTTCAGGGACAACAAAACAAAGAAACCCTCCAAATATTAGCTTTGGAAATAAATCTGTGAGTCGAGTAGACTATAGAAATTGTCAGAATGTGGAACTGCGTCAGCCAGGGAACTTGCATAAGGCAGAATATTTTACCACAGGTTTCCGTTCTGGAGACACCGGAGGGGAAAGGCTGGATTGCCCCATCAGAAATACTGCAGTCATTGACATTAGCATTTTTTGTGACTGGTACTGTTTTGCTGAAATTTATTTGGCTTGGTTCAGTATTTCTGGTAAATTGAGTAAATTAGTGGGCAAAACAGGAAGATACCTTTATGAGCATGAACTCGGAGGTAGGTGCCATTACAAGAAACATATTTTCTTGCCTGAAGAGGTGAAGCTTGATGCTGTATCAGCCTTTGAGAAACTGACAAGCAGGATATGCTTCAGAGCAAGAAGAGGGAAATGCTAGTGTTAAAACCCCCACTCAAGGTTGCAAAATGTGAATGAGTGTATACCATGCATTCAGATTGGTGTTTCAGAATATGATCCCACACTAGGCTGCATAGTGAGGAGCAGCTGACCATCCAAAGCAGTGAAGGATGGAAATCACAAAGACATTGTTCCCATCGGGTATTGATTTTATCATTTAGAGAAGTCTCTTCATTTCTTGTATGTATCATTGAAGACCTGTATCAAGCAAGCATATATGAACCTTCAGCCACTTCTAGGATCTTACTCACTAGTTAAGATAACATGGTAGCATTGCATTGTGTTATAAACTATAGGAGTTTAGCAATGTAATGTTGGAGAATTTTACAAATAAAAGAGATCCTGGCTGATACAGAGTAGGAGGTTTTTTGTTTGTTTTCTGTAGTGAATCCTAAGTTGGCAAGCAAGTCAGCATCCAAAGACCAAACGATTGAAAGAACAACTGGAGGACTGGTTCTATACCAGGGTAAATGTGTGATTGTTCTATGTATGACTGCAGGCTTGTACAGTACACCAGTTTGGTTTGGGATGGTAGGAGGAAGCTACTGCCTGGATGCCTCCTGCAACCCATTTGCTATACTGAGGCTCATTTGGCATTCCCATCAGACAATACCACATCAGGGTGTAGGGTGTGGTATCACTATTCGGTTCATTACACAGAACTTGGAATGGGATAAGAATTAGAGTAACTTTATCACCAACATTCTCTGCGTGTTGCTATTTCCCCAACATGTACCAGTAATGCTGCAAACTGAATAACTGACCTGTCCAAGTTTACTCAGACGAATTTATCTCTTGCAGATGTTTCTGCCAGTGAAGGGATCAGATTTGATGCTTCATTAAGATTCATCCACCATCATCGCTGTTGCAGTGTTACAGTCTGGGCTTTAATCTTGTTGTTCAGATGGTTGTGGCAGTTACAGATTCTTAGCTTGCCTGACAGCTCAGTGTTGCTTGAGAATAAACTCATCCTTACTCAGAACTGTGGTTGCTCCAAAAAGGAGTTAGATTTTAATTCTGTCATTTCACAAATGTTGCAGCTGGTATGGCCACCTATCTACAGCAATTTACACTTCTCTGTATCTACTCTGCAGTAATGCTGGTACAAGAACTTGTGCAACTTCGTAACAAATTGTATCAGGAATATAATCTGGGTCACAATTTACTGTTTCTTTGTAGGTACTCAGTGTTACCCAGGCTCCACTCCTCGGTTTAATTTTCTGTGCAGCCACAGAACTGTTTATGTTGGCCCAAGGGAGGGAAGCAAGAGTGAGCATCTAGTCAGGGTACACAACTTATTTTGGTGGAGATGCCAGCTGGAGGTGTTAGTTCAAGTTATGCTGTAACTGCTGATGAGGCTGTGGCAGCACAGAGCTTAGCTGTCTGATAAATCCCTTTGCGTTTAGGTAGATTGGCAGACTAGCCCGCAGCCTTTGCAGTTGAGGATTCACTGTTATCTGTGTGCAGTGGGAGTGTCTACTTCAGCAACTAGTGCAGCTCTGCAGGAAAAAAGCTGTAGAGGAAAACTTCTGGTGCTGTGGATTCACTGACAGCACTACTTGGGTTTATGCGTATGTGTGAGAACTGAGAGGACTTCAGCTGAGATTTTTTCTGGTCCCTTGGTCTGAATTTCTATTACCAGTTAAAGTGTATTAGATGCTCTTCTGGAGCACATATTCAAATTGTCTTTAATCCAAAAGGATGGTTCAGGATTGCTCTAATGAGTAAACCAAAGTAGAGTGAATGATCAGGATCACTGGGAAAATAGCTTTGAAAATATGCATCTGATCGGAATGAAAACACCAATGCAAACATATCCAGGGTGACTCAGCTCTGTCTAAACATGCTACAGTCAGATGGGGTTTCATTTGTATGTGACTTTCTCGTTCTTTCAGATTCCATTTCAAAACTGGTTTTGTTGACAGTTCTGCAGCTTATCGTGTACCAAGCATGTCGCACTGTTGTTCCCAAGCTCTGAGACTGATGCATTCACTCTGTGTTGGTGGTAATGGTCAGAAAGAGAGAGAAGGTTCTAGCACCCTTTCATTGTCTATCTCTGTCTACCTTGGCAGTAATTTGTGAAAATTGAGCTAAGTATGACCATCACGTCTAAGTAAAATAAAGCCTCTTTTCGCTGGCCTGTTCTTGGTGCACATATGCTGTCATGAAATTTAATACCCCAAGAGGAGAATTCTGACTGTGGATCTTCAGCTGATGGAGCTTTGCCAAAAAAAGAGTGAAGTGTCTTTATGATAGTGGTTGAAAGAGTTGCATTTGCTGTGTAATGGAAAATATTGAATCTGCATAACCTATGAAGCTCCAATGAAAGAAACCTGAATGTAAGAATGTAGGCAGGAAACAACGCTATTGGATTCCACTTGGACAAACAGCTGACTATTGAAGAAATAATTCTGCAGGAAGCAACCAGACAAGATAGAATTGTGAGGTGAAAAAAACTGACTTCTTGCCTGAATAAACTGAACTGTATTTGAAAGACAAACTTTACAAACTGTTTCCACTCTTGTTTGAAGGTATTAGCAACAATGGCTATGCTGGAGCTGCTTGTTGTTTTGACAGAGTCAGGGAAATTGATTGCACATCCGTAGGAAGACAGATGAACCCACCATCCCACGCACTTTACTTGGTTATTTTACCTCTGCTTTTCTCATACTATTGATTTTCTTAGATTAAGCTCTTGGACAGGCCTTGATTCTGAGCTGAATGTTACTACAGTATGAATAATTGCAGAGATATTTTTTATCTTAGCACGGCTGAAAAGTTTTTTGTTTCACTAACTAGGACTCAAAGTGTATTTATGGAAAGAATTTTGCCATGTGGCTACAATCTGTAGTGAATTCTAGTGCTTTTATAACAAAGCCCTTAATTTTGAAGGGATTTCAGTCTTTTTGATTATACATAACTGTTTGAATTTCTGGATCAAAGATAAAGAATTAAGTATTTTCTTTTTCTTTTTCAAAGAAATAAATGGTGACTTTTCCTTCCCCTCCCGTTCTGGAGCTAAAACAGCTTGGCAGCAGTGTTTGAACACAGTTCCAGTTAAACCAGTTTTGGAACATAGATTGGCAAGACAGAACGTACTAAGGCCAAAGTACATTAGAACTAAGTTTTAAAACCTAATTCTAAGCTAAAATTGTAGCTGCAGTGTGAGAGACTGATGTAAAACTCAAATACGGTGTTTGTGTCTTTCCTCACGTTTTTTCTTTTGTGTGCACTCAGTCAAACTGAGCTAGGCTGCTAGAAACTCTGCTCAAACTTCTCATGAATCTTATAGCTCTTCTGACTGAGCCTCAGTCAGTGTGGATAGGAAATTACATAGTTAACTAGTTCTTTGAGAAGTAGCTTAGTTTATAATCATATTACCATTAAGTAAAATTTCACTTACCTTAAAAATTGTATGAAGCCTACAGCACTGCAGAGAATTGATTTTTTCTTTGCCATGTCATTTCTTGCAAAACAGTTGAATCAAAGGCTGTTTCCATATCCCTTGATACCTTCCAGTGTTGTGTAAACACAGCTGCTTTCAACTGCTTTGGTTTATCTGCTGTTGACTTTAGAAGTACAATTTTCAATATGAAAGGATGACTGCAGAACATTATTTTTAAAGTTTGTATAAAAGTGATTGTGCATCTTTTTTCCCAGAGTGAAAATGTCTAGACTTTTCTCAACCTTTGTAAAGCTGTTATCCAGACAAATTAGTTCCATGAATTTGAGCCACATCAACTTCAAGAATTATCCAAATAAATGGGGTCACCAAGTCATTTTAATTTTACTCTTAGCTATAACAGAAAACACTGCTTGTAATCTGAAAAGCTGACAGATATGAAAATTGTTCATCAGCTATAGCCCAACTTTTTATTATTTTTTATTTTTTATTTTTTTCTCTTTGTTCTCTTTTTCTTTCTTTTTCTTTCTTTTTCTTTCTTTTTCCTTCTTTTTCCTTCTTTTTCTTTTTTTTTTTCTTTTTTTTTTAATCAGAAAGATTTTTGGTTCATCTGAGTGCTAAAAATATTACCCAGCAGAATGGGCATTCTGTTGCATAATAATTTGGGCTATCTCTGGGCATTCATAAGTTGTATTAAACATAGACATCATGAGCAACAATTTGAGGCTAATATCTAATGCCAAGCCTAAGAGTAAGACTCCATGTAATACCCAGCTATATTTTCAGGGAGATGTTCAATTAATTTGAGGGAGATGTCCAATTAATTTGAGGGAGATGTCATATTCCAAACAGTCAGTAGCTTCTCTTTGATCTTTTATATTGTTTCAGAGTTAATAGCAATGCCAAAAATTAACTCCTCCATATCCATGGCTTCTCATCTAGTTTTGATTGCACTTTCCAAACAGTCTTTTATCCAGTATGTGCTCGTTACTTGTGCTTTCTTTTTATGCCCTGCACTTGGTTTGATAAACTTTGAACAAAGAAATCCTCTGAACATTATTCACGTTCACTTAGGGTCTATCTCCTCTCTTGTACACAAGCTTCTCCAAATGTGCTTTGTTTTAGTTCCGGGCGGTTGAGACTGTGAACATTATTTTGTTTGATCTTTTGTCTATTGTGGAAGAAAGGGTGGGGTGTGGGGGACAGTAGTATGAATAAATTAAGCTAAGTTTAGGAAGAGCTGAACGATACTTTCATGCTCTGTTTGTGTGTATTGTTTGAATAGAACCTGTTAGCAGAACACAACTTTAACCACATGAAATAGCTTTCTGATGGTTTTGGGTTTTTTCAGAGTCTGCATTGTAGAGCTTTAGGAACAACTAGAATGAAAGACTTGAAGGAGTCATGGCATTGTTATCATGTCACTGATCTCCATGGGTATTTTATGGTGGTAGCCATGAAATGGTAGCACAGCTCTCTCTGCTTTCTCAGAGGCCCTTTCAGCTCATTTGGATGATTTACATCTAAGTAGTGACAACATTTCTAATGTCACACACTGACACAGCTATCACAGCAGAGAGCAATGTTATATTTAAAAAATAAATAATGGCGTCTTCATTCCATAGGAATAGTTGTCTTTCATCTGTTTGATCTCTGGGCTCGGTAGCTCTACTGCATTCTTCTTCTTTTCTCATGTTTTGCCTTAATAACTATCATCAGTTTCATATGAAACACTGCACTCCAATGCAGAGCCCACTGATGTCCTTTAAGAATAAATCAATTTTTTCTGCTCTGGATAATTCATCCAGTTGCTATTGCCTGCCCTAAACATCCTTTTAGAAGTATTCGTGACTGTTGCACAGTTGTCTGCAGCTTGTGGTGGATTTTGTAGTTCCTGTCAGAAGAGCCCTCTTTTAAAAGTCAGTTTTGAAGGCAATGAATCAGTTCTAATGCTTTGAAGACTTTCTTTTTCTTCTCTCTTTACAGTTATAAGGAATTTAAGAGTAAGTGAAATATGTTCAACTGCAGCCTTGTGAAGTCTTAGCCTTCCCACTTAGAACATTACCTAGCTATATTTGACAAGTAGAGTAAGTTGCCTTGAAAATTTCAGAAGTATCTATTTATGTCTTACAGCTAGAAGAACAACACTTTTTTCCCCCCAGACTTTTACTTTCAGGGTTTTCCATGATTTCTCTCAACACACTGTCAAAAAGAGACTGTAATCTGCCACCACTGAGTTTATTTTTAAGGATAATCAGAGTTAGAATTACTCCTAGCACAACTGGAAAAATACAGGTGGGGAGGCAGAACATCTGCCATCATTCAGAGGTGAAATAAATGCAAATGATTTTGTGCACAACAGGCAATCTTCCATGGCAGGTTTCCATAAGTATCTGCAGTTCTACAGCAGCGTATCAGGCTTCATTGATTTTGTCTTTTATTTTAAAGTTTCGTACCTGCAGTGTTTGGAAATAGAGAGCAGGTTATGCTTTAGGGAAATCCCTGCCTAAATCAGAAGAAGATGCCAATTAATTCCAGACGGGTCATAGGGAATATCTTCAAGGTTCATTTGTACTTTTTGTTCTAGCAGGAAATTCTACTGTGTTTATAATTATAGATTTTTTTAAACTGCATTTGACTAGCACAGAAAAACGTGTGTAACCTGTGCATCACCGAAACTGTGCTAGTGAGTACCAAGTCAGTCTTAATCCAGAAAGTCCTAAGGAGCTCTTTGCCCTTCATATCCTTTAATCAAGATCCATACTTTCTGCCTTGGATTTCTAAACTTCCATGCTATTTTTTTGCTTTAACTAGAGCTTGTTATTTGTATTTTAAGCACAACAGATTAGTAGCATTTGAGAAGGATATTTTTTCAGAGCTGTTTATCACCTCAGACTACATAACCTGAAAAAATATCCTGTTCATATTAATGGACAAATCATGGACTAGTAATTGCAGCTTTTTTTTCTTTTTTATACCTCTCTTTACCAAGATATGGATAATGTTTTAGGTAGTTCAATACTGGACATTAAATATGGATGCTTTTTTTGAGAAGGATATATAAAGTTCATGAAACTGGAGGTATTTAGGTATTTAGGTACTTTGATGTATCATTTCTAGACTTCAGTGGAGAAATGGTGAAGTACAGCAGTAATTTTGCCTCTGTTATCATCAAGGTATTTCTAAATTGTTTTTCTTTTGATCGTTATAATTCTGTTAGGGTTTTTTGGATTCAAGACAAAGGATTCTTATCATACAGCTAGAAGTAATTTAAAATGTTTTAAAGAACATTTCCATAGTGAAAAATTACTGTATCTCAGTAGTTTCCTGCCTAATGAATTGCTCTGCTTTCATTCATCTAGTACAGTGCTCCAGGTTAAAATAAAAAACAATAACAAAAATATTTAAAATCTATTTTGAGGTGAGTTTTGTTTTTACAACTGATCATTTAAATATAATGTGTTATGTCATGGCTTTTGATATTCCAACCTACCAAGGAAAATATTAACATTTTAAAATTGCTTTACTCAAGCAAATTCTCGAATTTATTAAGATGCTCATGGGACTTCTTTCACCTCCACTGAAACAGATGCAATACTCTGATGCTTTCTGAAGAACACTGATCACATCAGACCACCTTTCTCTTCTGGAGAGAATCAGCACAACTGTAGCTGAACAGGGCAGTCAATAACGACATGTTCCCTGGCATCTCTCAGTACCTGTCAAAAATCACGTATTGCAAAATTTCAGAGGCATTTTCTCTGGGTCTCATATTACTGAACAGTGCATCAAGCTCACTTGTCATGTTGCAAGATGAACTCTAGCACCAGCTGGTAATGTGTCTGAAGTTACTGTTGGTATGTCATGCTCTTTGCACACTACTTCTGAAAACCAAGCTCTAATATTTAGATAGATATGCATACTTCAGGGCTAGAAAAGCTATGTTTTTGTGAGAGGCTGCAGTTAAAGAGAAGGATAGGTCCTTAAAAGATTTTAAGATGTGACTGTTCATTGCATATAATAATTTAAGAAGGCAGAATGAAAACTTAAGAAGGCAGAATGAAAATTTGAACTTTGTATATATATCAAATGTGAAAAAAACCCGCAAGCTTAAAGGGAAATAAAAGAAAGTAACTGGAAGTTATGGGAGTTTGAGCACAAGGGATGTTTGATTCTGCTTCAGCCCTTCAGCACCTGGAACCTAGAGTTTTGCATTAGAAATGCGTGTGCATTGTTGGCTGCAGTTCCTAGGGACAGAAATAAAGCAGCAGTACTTTGACAACTGTGTTCCAAAGTGGCGTTTTCTGAAGGCCAGTAAAGCAATGCATAGACGAGAAAGGATTTTAGCCAAGATATAATTGTTGACAGTTGATTATCACTTAAAGTAGCTAAGAAATTTCTAGATTAGTCATGCAGGATTTTACAGCTGTTTATCTTAATTTTGTATAACGAAGTTCATTAAATGAGTATCTGTTGCTAGTGTAGAAAAATAAAAGCTTCATGTTTTAATAGTGTTTCTATAAGGAATATGGAATTACTCTTCATGACAAAAATTTCTTGCCTTTTGAAAACAAATGGTACTAACCTATTAATCAGATTCAATAAAAATTAGTGAGTTGGTAAAATATTCCATCTTGTGCCAGTAAGGGGAGTGGTGGCATTTCAGAATCAGAAGTAATTTCTATGGCATTTTGCCACTCAATGTTTTACCCAAAAGGGTTCTGCATATTCTAGTTACTTTCTTAAGCAAGTAAGTATCAGGTGTCAGAAGCCTTTTTTCAATCAGCTGGTAAAATGAGATATCTTTCCTGGCTGTGATTTCCCACAAGGTTACTCACTGCATTTCAGCTAGCAACCTGTTTCCTGGGTTTAGCCCTTGAGATGGTGAATCTGTCCTGGCCACCTTTTTCTCCTGGGGCAAGTAAGGAACGGTTTGTGGCCAGACCCTGCCTCTGCACAGACAAGGCACTCAAGTTGGAACTCAGGTTGCTGCCATCGCCTCCAGAGCTCATGAGAAAATGAGGGAGGAGGACAGTTTCATTCCAAAATTGTGATCCAGCCATAATAACAATGAAGGCTGGGCCACCCAGAAATCAGCTATCCTTTTGCACAGTAGTCACTGAGAAGCAATCCAAGAAATAACCAGAGGTTGCGCTTACGCATACACACAAACCCACATAGACACACAGTATATGGAAAGACATCTCTCTGGTGATAACTATTCTGGTAGTTTGCATTGTCTTAACACTTGGGAGTCTAGCTTGTGCATTTGGGATATGATTTTTTAAGCAAATAGAAATGGCTGTATTAGGATCTAATGTTTTATGGGATTTTCTCACAACTTATTCACAGCATGGCTGGAGATGAGGCTAATTTTTGCATAGATTTAGAAAAAGTGATTGACTTAGGAACAAATAAGGGGAGAAGTATCTTTTTCACTTAAATAAGTGGATGATAGAAGAAAGATGTGAACACGTAGTCAAAGAACAACTATGAGATAATTTGGTAACTAAATATGCTTGGTGTTCTGTCTTGCTAATGTTAGAGGAGGATGTTTGAGGGAATTCGTAATTACCTGTGTGACACCCGATGACATTCTCAGTTACAAGCTGGTCATGCTATCCAGGATCATTGGGTGTGGCAAGGGAAGAAAGTGATTGAGGGAAGGAAGTGGTTTATGAGATCAAGATAGAATAAAAAGTTATAAATTTATGGGTGTTTCTGTTGCCACAACAGAATGAAAATGGAAAACTGGATTTCCCCCAGTCTTCATGTAGGGGAAGCGATGGGCTGTCCCAACTAGTTTCCAGTAGCGATGTGATCCAAATTACCCTGAAAACATATCTTTGAGTAATTTATTATAACTAGTGCGTTGATTGGTACTGCAACTATTTTGCTGCAAGCAACATCCACATGGTTTGCTTCTCTGTGCCATTCAGTAGCCAGCGAAGTAGCTTCATAGGTACAGTAAATGCAATTTAATGCTCAAATGACTTTTGATTTTTATGAGCAAAACAGTCTCCTGGAAAAACTGTGGAACTGTTAGCTGCTAGCTTTTGCAATACCCTCCAGACGATTTATAATTGAAGATGAAGTTGCAAGGGAAAAATCATCATGCTATCTGGCTAGAAGCACAGATACACACATGCACATGGACAAGTTGGGCTTTGTCTGGGACATTTATGTTATTTTGTATGTCATTCATTATTTTCAGAATAGTCATCAATTTATGAACCTGTTCTTGTTCTGTCTTACATGTTTTTTTTTATTCTCTGCTGAAACAGCTCTCCTAAATTACTAAACTTGTCCTGGATTTATACCAAGATCTGATTTCTTCAGGCAGACTTGCCAATGTTTCAAGCTTTATACAAGCAGCAGCCTTCATCATGTTTATGCAACCATCATGCATAGCTGTGATTCAATTAAGATATAGAAGAATACTTCTTTCTTAAAGGAAGTTCACAGCGGGTTTGCTAGGTATCTTCAGAAGATGCTGAACAGATCCTGTCTGTCTGCAGTGCTCTATTATGTGACAGCCAGATGAATATGAGCCAGCAGTGTGCCCAGGTGGCCAAGAAGGCCAACGGCATCCTGGCTTGTATTAGAAATTTTGTGACCAGCAGAAGAAGGGAGGTGATTGTCCCTCTGTGCTCAGCACTGGTGAGGCCGCACCTTGAGTATTGTGTTCAGTTTTGGTCACCTCAGTATAAGAGAGACATCGAGTGCAGAGGAGGGCAACAAACCTGGTGAAGGGCCTGAAGAACAGACCTTATGAGGAGCGATTGAGGGAGCTGGGTCTGTTCAGTTTGACGAAGAGGAGGCTGAGGGGGGATCTCATCATGCTCTACAATTACTTGAAAGGACATTGTAGAGAGGTTGGTGCTGGTCAAGTTTAGGCTGGACGTTAGGAAGAAATTCTTCATGGAAATAGTGGTAAGAAGCTGGAATAGACTGCCTAGGGAGGTGGTTGAGTTTATTTAGATCTCTGGGATTAAGCCATGCAGTTGGAGTTTATTTATATCCTATGATCTAATTATTTCTGTTTATGTTGTTCTGATATAAAAGCCTAAAATAAATCACAGCAGTGTGCTTAGCACACTGGTTCTGGTGTGAGTGATGTCTGCTAGTGATGTTAGGCACATCACAGTTCCATTTTCACACAGAATTGGAGGAAAATAGTTCTCTCATTTAATGTTTAAAGTCCAGTACTCTTCCAGCAATGAATCCTACTTTAAATACTTTGGCGTTACTTCAGAGCAATACTTGGTTGCAAATATGTACAATTTTTAAAATTAATTCCTAGCACCTTTGACTTAAGAGAAGTGAAATATGGAATATAAACAGTATGTGAATCTAATTCTTGGATTTCTGTAAGCAAGAGAAAGCAAACTTGGCTTATAAAAGATGTTGTAATTGGCAGATAATACATACTTCATTTTAGATGTTCCTTCCTGAGAAAGCTGTGATAGCTTGATTAGGTGAGCTACTTTTTTTTTTGGTAATCACTTTAAGATGGTGTCTTTTCCACCTGCTAAAAAAAGTCATATCAAACCAAGAAAGATATGTAACAGAATTCTTTCCCTTGTCTTGCTCCAAGATACTTTCATAAGAGAAGCTATTTCCAGTATCATCCATGGTTTCTTTTAGTCTTAAATTGCACACATTCATCCCTTCTCTTTCCTCCACTCCCTGTTCTTCCTTCCTTGTCCTCTGTAGGAGAAAAGTCCACTTTTTAATGTAAAATTGAGTTATTTAAAACAATGTTCAATAAATTGATATAGAAAACTAATTGCACTGTTGTTTGTTTGGTTTTTTTTAATGGAGCAAATGGGTGTATGGTGACACTGATTAAACAGGCAAGAGGTGCTGTGACCTAGAGATGGGACTGGGCAACCTCAGTGAAGCTGGAATCCCTGAAGCTGATGCCACTTCTGCCTTCAAACCAGTGAGCTGAAGCTGGCATGAGAGGAGACAAATGAAGTGAAGCATTAGTTCTTTGCTTAATTTCCATTCTTACATCATGAAATTAGGCTCATTTTTTGGGCCATTGAGCTTCCCTACTAGTTTGTTAGGGTTTTACTTTTTTGTCTTGTCTGGTTTTGAAGAAGACAGAGTAGATGGAATTGATCTGATTTTAGCATGTGAGAGGCTTTTTCTTCTGTCTTACACAAGAGGCTGTCACAGAAACTTAGTAACCATGAGGTGAGAGATAAAGCCCTGTTACTGATTAAAACCAGCTTTAAAAAGAGTAAATAAAACCAGCAACCTTCATATCAGTTTTTGCAGGCATTTTCCAGCATGGAAAATGGTTGTTAATGACATACCTCAGGAACGAAATAGAAATGGAGTTAATAGAAATTTTCTGGACAAAATATTTTTTTTGTAGGAAGACGGAATGTGTATTAAAGATGGTAACTGGAGAACTTTCTCTTTTTTGATACAGGATTTAGCCTTTCAAATTGAAAGATTTTAAAAGAAAAACAGAACAAATATCAAAACTGCCTCACAAATATTCCCACAGCAATAAAAAAATCCAAGTAAACTGAGAAAAGAGATTATTTGGCTGGAGTGAAAGAAGAGGAAGTTGAAGGATGATAGTCCTTTATTACAGAAGGCCTAGGGAATAAATTTTCAGTTGATAAATTCAAGTAATGAAGAAAGCAAGAAGTAAAACAAGGCAACATTAAAAAACTATAAAGGAAATAGTCAAATGAGTAAAAAAGTACTGTCTTTGCAAATAAAGATAAAGCTTTTAATAAGAAATAACTCAGAACCCCACCATTTGGGTCAAAAACTAAGTTGGCTCTTTTAAATTTTTGAGATTTAAGTCAGTTTTATATACATAGGCTAGAATAAGTACTAGGAGATGTGCCTGCCTGATTATGGTTTTGAGAGTACCGGGATAAGTTTTTTCTGGAGCTGCCTGGCACAGGGGACAATTATAGTGGGGAAGGGTGGGGGCAGCTGTGCCTATGGGGAGAAGAGGATGGGTCAGGTGACCCAAATGGACCAATCATGGTATTTCTTCCCCTGGTGCTCAGTAAAAAAGGGCCCCTAAGAAGAGCCCTGGGGGCTTTAGTGCCTGCTGTGCTGGGGGGTTGCTTTTGGTGGTTTGTCACCTCTCCTTGTGCTACTGGTGTTCCTGCCACCCATCTTCATGCTTCAGAGGAGCATCGCATCTTCATTGTTGGTGCTAATGTTATTTTCTATTTCATTAAACGGGTTCAAGTTTTTGTCCAGAGTCAAGGTCTCTCTCCCAGGTTCTCCTGTTATCTTCCCCTGGGAGCGTGATGGGGGAATCGCAGAGAGCGTCTGTCAGAGCTTAGTGTCTGACCCAGCCCTAAACCTTAATGCTTACCTAAGATGCCATTAGAAGAAAATATCTGTGGTCAGTAGTATGTTACCACAGATTTGGCTCAAACATGGACTGTTGTTGGAGATAGGATACTTTTTTTAAAACATTTTCTTCAGTTTGAGATGATGTGAGTTCCATCAGCCTTTTGGAAAGGAAGAATGAGGTGTTTTCCAACAGTTTACATCTCAAAAAATGCCCCGTGTCTTAATAATTTGTCTTCTGGTAGATCTTTTTTCCTTGCTCTTACTGGAAGACTGTAGCTTCGTGCCTCTGATGAAGTGTGCTCACACCTTGACTGGCCAGTGGTGTCTCCCTCATCCTCCTTCCCAAGACGTAGTGTGGAGCCGTGTCTGATGCTCCTTCCCCAGGTCTTTGGGGAGATGCGAGACCACTTCATACCAGATTTGGCGAGACATAGCATCCCACTTTGTTTTCAATAATGGATCAAAGGTTACTTTTAACTTTGATTTTCTTGGCTCTTCTATGTATACAGTACAAACTTTGCTTTCCGAATTTCCTATTTATATTTATGCTGTGTTCAAGGTGTGGATTTGGGCCAAAAAGGTATGTGTGGATTTTTTTTCTTGAAAGTATGGATTTAAATAGTTACTTTGCTTATCCAAGGCTTTTCCAAAACTGATTTTAGTCTTGGGGACAGCTTTTTTTGTTTGGGTTCTTTTGGGGTGGTTGATTTTGATTTGTTAATTTGTTTGGTGTGTTTCTTTTTTGCTTTGACTTTTTGAACTGCCTTTTACTAATAATTAATAAAGCCACTTTAGAATTGTTTATATCTAGTGATACTCCAGACAGTGTTTCCACCTCCAGGAGTGACCTAAATTCATAGATCAGCCCAGTACAGTTGCATCATCATTAACCTGGCAGTAGTCTAGCAGAAAGCAATCAAAGCAGATTGTCAATGCCAGGGCAATCTCACACTCAGCTTTTCTGTGGGGGTATCCTGCCCTGAATCTATAGGGAAGGTATGCCTGAGGAAGCCTAATTTTCAGAAATCAAGTAGAAATGGAGTCTCTGTATTCAGCAGATTGTGAAGCAATTACTGTTCATGTAACTGTGTGGGGTTTTTTTAAAGTGGAAGGGATGTTTTCCATGATTTAGCAATAAATCAATTTATGCATTAGCAACAATTCAGAACTGGTCTTGAGGGTGTTAATTAAAATCCGCGTGAGTAATTCTCGATTCATTCATGGACTTGCTGGAGTGTGATGGTTTGGGAAAAATGTGCCTAGATACTGTAATGGTTGAGAGTGATGATCCTTAAAAGTAATTTCTGTGTACTTCTACACAAGAAACCTAACCTCTTTAGCAGCTTGCACCTGTAGCATAACTTCTTTTTTCTGTCTTTTGATATTAACTGTAAAAATATAAAGCTTGTATTTAACAAGGATGAGGTCAGCACAAGAGGAAGAACGAGTATTGTTATCATTAGAGCTTCAAAAAACCAGAGTTTTTCACACTTCAAGAAAAGGATAGCCTTGAATAACGTAAGAAATGACATCTGGACTTCTGGTCTTGCAATATGGCCCACCACCATGGAGCACACTCTTCTTGGAGGCGTTTTTCTCCTTGGATCTGAGAGCTGAGGAAAGGTTGTCTTCAGCGCCTGTGTGTGGCTGCAGGAAGCAGGACTTTCCATGAAGGGGAGGAAGAGAAGCCTTCTGTGCTCCTGAAGGACTGTCAGACTTTACGCTCCATAGTAACTAAAACCTGAGAGCAAGTTGTAGGGGACTGCCACACAACGTGATTTTCTCCATACTTTCTTAGGAAAGATATTTGAATGATGAGAAGCATAGGGTTTTTTTTCTGGAAGGCTTGTATTTTCAGTGTTCTCTGAACAAAAAGAGAGATATTGAAACACAAGTGTTGTAAGGGAAACAATATGTTCTGAATAAATAATGCTGCTATAAGTTTGGGGCAGGGTTGTCTGCCACTGGAAGAAATAAAAATACAGTTATATATTATCCATTGGGGTTTGATTTATTCCAGAAGATAAGTTTTAAGAAACTGAGGATTATTTATTGGTTGTGTCACTGGAATATTTGGACTGTTCTAATTCCAGTCTTCAGCATTGTTATGTTTCAAGCCTTATAAAGGAGAACAAGATATATGGTGCATGTAGCCCAGTTCAACAGAATGGTCTCTAACCAGACTCTGTAAAAATACTGTCTTTTATGTTGTTTCTAGCCACAGCAATACTTTTCAAATTTTTTATATTCGTCTAAAATTTACTCAGAAAAAGCAGTTTTCATGCTACTCTGTTACATTCAGGTCTCAAAGTGTTGCAAAATGTCCTTCAATATGTATGAGAGCTAGTTCATTTCTTACAAGGGCAGTGGGGAGACTTCGCTTTCACAGTGGGAGACCAAGTTTGAGGTCCATTTTTGCTTTTCCTTGAGGATGTGTAAAAGGAGTCCCTGCGGGGCACGTGGTGGGTACCCTCACTACAGTGTGTGTTTTGTATGCAAGCATGTCAGTGTGTTTAAATGTAGAAAAAGGCATTCTGCTTGGATTTTGTGTTGTGAAGACTGTGGATATGATTTCTCATGACTTTCTCTCTCTGCCCCCGATTTAGCTGGGTAAATAGCTGGCCGGCTCGCAGCCCTCCAATCACCCAGGCTGCTGAGCTTCCACCCCTCAGTCAGAAGCTCTACACCACCTACAGCTGACTTTTAAAGCAAATATTTTCATAAAATCCCTTTCAGTCATTACTCTTCCATTTAAGACAGCAGAAGTTCAGGACTGGGTAAGAGGAGCAGAAGTTTGCCCAGCAGAAGTTGCTCTGAATCAGGTTTGTAATGACGCTTACTGCTGAGAGAATTAACCCAAAAGCAATATAGATAATTACAGGAAACTGTCTTTGCCATATGGGCTTTCTGAGTAGCAAGAGCTCTAGTGTGAAGTATCACATATAGTTTACATTACAGCATTACTGTGTCTCTGATGAAGTGCAAATTACAGTGTTAATACATAGAAGATGCAATTTGTGTTTTCCTTCTCAGTCTGACTGGAAGGTATTTCTGGTTTCGGATGATAAAGCTTTTCTTTTATGTTTTATCCATATTAGACTTCTGTTACAGCTGCTGCTTTCCAATTTTAGGCCTTTTAGTATTATTTAAATACACTACTTTAAATATTCCAAGTCATAGGAGTTTTGTGAAAGACTTAGGCAGAACATCAACTTTTAGGACACTTGCAGTAAAATCATGTACTGTCATACATACAGAGGCTATACCCAGTTTTGATTAATCTCTGAATTCTTTTACTTTCATGTATTATTGCACTAGATCTAATTAATGCAATACTGCAATTTTGAATTTTTTTTTTGAATAAGGCTAAATATACTTAAGAGCAAACAAAAATTTTCTGATAAATTATACCGATGGAAAATATAAAATATACATTTTTTTACTGATTTTCAGAAAAATGAGACTGAAGGAAGACTCTAATCTGTATACAATCAGTTTATATTTATTTTTCCCATTTTCAATGTTGCAAACATTGGAGTATTTTCTTTCTAACTGGTATGCTGTGTAAAATGTTAAACTACGGAATCTAAAATGTGTAGTATATTATAGTGCATAGTATTAGCTCAACAAAATAGTTTATAAGTAAAATATCTTTTAGTTATTTTTGCTTCAGGAATCTTTAAACATACATCTCAATACCAGTATTTAAACTTTCAGAGGCTTTATATTGCTTTATAACAGTTGCTTTCCATATGAGATATTTATCTTTTTAATTAGAGCTTTCAAAGGAAAATTTTGTAGGAAAAATTAATTATTGGAATATTTGGACTGTTGTAATTCCAGTCTTCAGCATTTTTAGAAAAATGCAGCAAAACTTTGGGGTTTCCCATATGTAGCTTGTGTTTGGTGTGTGCTGATTTAAACCACCTATTACATGTAATAAAAATAAAATGTTATTTTAATGTAGGGCTGTGGTGATACATGGTATAAGTTGGGGGTTTTTTTGCTCAATATCCACCTATTGTTTACATTTTGTTTTGGGGCAGGAGGCTATTAGGTTATTTTTACAAAGAATTACTTTGGAAAAATAGTAGATTTTACATGAATGTGAAGC
Source organism: Apaloderma vittatum (assembly GCF_000703405.1). Taxonomy (NCBI): domain Eukaryota; kingdom Metazoa; phylum Chordata; class Aves; order Trogoniformes; family Trogonidae; genus Apaloderma; species Apaloderma vittatum. The sequence goes on along the minus strand of NW_009712898.1, from coordinate 29,186 downwards.
AATCAAAGCAGTTTTCAAGATGAATACAAATTTTGCAGATGGATATTTTGTCCCTTGTATTGTGTTTGTAGTTACAAGTTTTCCTGTTAGAAGAAGGCTAACAATAGAAGACCATTAAATTTTCCAAATCATCTGTCTGAATGGAAGAACTGGTATGAATTTTAGGACTGAACTCATCTTCTTTTGTTGGCCTTCAGATGTGTGGTGGTCAAGCAGTAAATTATCTGGTTTACAACTGGCCAGGAAAGGCTGAAAGCTTTTGATTTTGATTTTTCCCCCCCCTCCTGTGTTAGATAGATCTGTCCAATTCCTTTCCCATCTAAATCAAGTCCTTCTGTCCTGCCTGTCTCTGGGCTCCATGCAGTCAAAGGGGGAAAACTGTAAACTGCTCCGTGGACAGTGTTGAGGTTCTTTATCGAAACGTGTTCAAGGAAGGAGAGGCTTAAGGGCTGAGTGTTGGCCCTCAAGTCTAAGTCAGTTGAACTGGGGCATCCCTTTTTTGGTGGACTGTTGGAGGTGTATTCTGTGTTCTAGAGTAATCTGTAGCTAAAGGAAAACTTAGTCCAAAAGAGACTTCAGTGACCCAGCACCTGCAGAGCCAGAGAGCTGCCACCTCTGTTGTACACAGCAAAAGGAGTGTGCCAAGGTGACACATGGACTTCACAGGTGTTTGCTTGTGACAGATGCATCTGTAAAGTGGACTTGACTGAAGTGGAGCCTAGCACAGGTTTGAATGAATGGGAGAAGTAACAGGTTAAGTCTGCTCATCATCTTAACTAGGAATAACTGTGCACTGTTGGTAAATGCAAGGCCATTTTCATTTTTTGATTTTAACCACTGATTTTCTATGGTTAAACCCTGTATAAGTGCAGGATTCATCTTTACTCTGTTTAAACTGCATGATTAACTCAGCCCGCCATGACTGGTTGTACTTTCAATCTGCCTCCCAGGGAAGGTTCGGAGAAGAGCCAGTGCTCATCAGCTGTGCAAGATGTTTAGTGGGGAGCCCATGAGGAAGCAGAGGCCACAATGGTCTGTTAGGATGAAGCAGGCTTATACTGCAATGGGAGAAAGAGGAAGTAAAAAAGAGCAATTAGGAAAACACTGAGAGCTGCTGATCAAAAAGTAGGAGATATATTTTTTTAACCCGTATTCACTTACCCTACTTCTTGTTCTCTGTCCTAAAGATCATCAGAAAAGGAGATTGTGAGATTTGCCCGGTCATGCCAGTGTAGGAAGAGGATCCCTTAAGTGTGTGGTTGCATCCAGTGTAAGTTTAACTGGGACAATGCTGCCACCAAAAGGCACACTCAGCTGTTACCTTCTTGGCTTCTGTACTTCAGTGTGAGACTTGCTCAGCCACAGTGTCAGGGTAAGCTGTGCTTGTGAGTCAGCACACAACAGCACTGATTCAGAGTCCATGTCATTCTCTTGCAGCAGGTAATGCGTTAAAATGTCTTACAAGGGGCACCTCAGAAAAACGTTTCAGTTGTCAGTGATTTCTGAAGATACTTTGTTCACTACTTAACTATGTCATGGTTCTATGTGGAGGCCAAATATCCTCCTAAGCTCATCAGTTCTTTCTGCTCCACCTTCCTGTCAAGTACGAAGTGACTAGCATCAGTGTCTTGGGATGTCTCGGCCAAGTTTGAAGGAGGGCCATGTCTGAGGCACAATGCTGCATTTGGTGCACAGCAACAGAAGTTGTGACGCAGTGTTCAGACATTGTTTATTATGCATAGGGTGTAATAAGTATAGAAAACAGGGTAAAATATTCTGGATCGTAGCGGCCATCTTAAAAGAATGTGTGTTCATCAAGTCTATGTTGGGATGGATATACCTAAAAAGATACATTTTGATGCATGTGAGACTTTTTTTTTCTCTACAGACACAAAGTTTGTATCCTGAACTTTGTTTTCAGTTGTGCTCCAGTTTTTAAAGAAAAAGAAGAAAGGGTGGGGTTGAGTCAGAAGAACTGTTTCATCTTACTAGCTTGTGGCTAGCAAGAACCAGCCTCCCATCCTCTCCACAAGAATCGGAGGAAGCAGAAGCAGGAAAAAAACCCTCCTATTTTGTCACAAGTATTCCTTTTCAGCAGAGAAAACAGAGGAAACCTGGCCACTGAGATAGATGGCTTAACAACCTTCAGGACTTTTTGGCCCAAATTGCAAAGGAGCAGAGCAATCTGAGATGCCATTTGAAGAACAAAAGTCTTGGAAACTGTTTAGTGTTCTGAAAACAACTTTGCCAGAGTGGTTTTTTCTGTTAATGATATACCAGTTGAATTATCATTTGGTAAATGGGGAAGATAAATCCTTAAAAAATTGCCATGTTTCTGCAACACTGAAATTACTAAGGTGAAGGGCATGGAGTCACAAGAGTGTTGCTGCCTGTCATCATGGGTTGCAGCCTAATAACCAGATCAATATAACATTTCAAGTGATTGCTACAGCTTCTGAAATGTTGCAGTGAAAAAAAAACCCAATGCAGTGGCCTTGGGAATACTTGTCCAAGTACAGCCCAGGACAGGCAAACCCTGCTTTGGGGGAGTGGAGTGCCTCAGACTCAGCCCCAGAGGAAGGCTGCAGGAGGGGAATTTGCCTGAACAGTTCAATGCTGATTCCTCTCAGAAGAGCTTATGGATCTCTTCTGTCTGCAGACGTGCCCGTCATCTTCATTCTGAAGCTGATGTGTGAAAACTCAGTGGATGAAGTCTACATTCCATTGACAGATACTTATTTCTGGAGGTCTGGCGGGCTGAAGGGGTGCTAATTACAGCAGAGCTTTGGAAACTTGCCTGTCTTGCCTCCTCCCGCTCTACTCCAGCAGCTGGGCATTAAGCATCACTGCCCAGAGCTATCCCATTGACTATCAACTTCCCTTTCCTTGAGAGATGTTTTTTAAGGAGTGCTCTCTGAAGATAGAAGTAGCATGTCTGAGTGTACTTAGGGAGCTATTATGGGAATGGGAGAAAATGTTTCTGCACAGGGATCTCCCTCCTTTTTTTTTTTTCCCACACCCAAGGGGATATTTTTTTTTTTCCAAGCAACTCTTTATCGAGGAGGCAGTTCTTCTGACTCTTCGTTCTAGGATAAAACACTGTTAAGTGAGCTATCCATCCTGATGCAAAGTCGTTGCTGTTAGTGCATTGAACTACCACTGTGAGCAGTAATGCCTTTTAGTGGTCTAGGAAACTGATACCATTTTCTAAATGAAAAAGATTCTCATGTCCCAGGAGGGTTCCATGTAACAAATCATGAGCAGAGTACAGATATTTGTGGTATGAGTTGCAAAGACAAACATCACTTTGGGGAGATGGCAGATGGCGTCACTTAATTCCCACCAAACTCTTGGTCATCAACAGTGCAATTCAAACAAATACATAAAGACAGAGCTTGTACATTAAGGCTCCTTCCTTGGGATATTATATTCTTCTGGAATATTATTTTCTGTGTGTCCTGCCTCCCAAGCAAATGCTTTGGACCCTCAGCTATCTTATTTTTTGTGTGTTGGGAACCAGGCTCTCTGCTGTTCTTCCTGGCAGGCACCCACACCACAGGCCAGAGAAGCGCTGCCCACCTGCTGGCTCTCAGCACCCGTCTGGTCACAAAAACTGAGCTTGTGTGCAAGAGCTGATCACACCTCACACTGCGATGCTGCACGCAGAATATTGGAGAACTGCAGATGCACGGGTTGAGCAGTTAGCCCGTCGGGCTTTGTTAGGTGATTGTCTGGGAAAGTTGTGGAAGACTTCTCGTAAAGATAAGGAGCTCTGGGAAACTTCATTGGTGTAGGAGGGAGTAGAAACACTATTTTAATCTGATTTCAAGCAGTTTTTACTGAAGCAAATTCTCAAGGCAAAAGCCACATATTTGAAGGCAAAAGGAGATTGCAACGGCTCTGTCAGAATGCTGTATTTTAAAGCTTTTGCTGTTTATAGCCTTAGTGTTGGAGTTCTAAATCTTAAAAATTCTTATTTATGTTGGCATTGATCCTTACCTAAGAAGTCCTTACGACATGCAAAATAATAGATGTCTGTTCAGTTTCTGTTTTGGAAGTGGTTAAGAAGTGGCCATTAGCAGATAAATAGAAACATTTTCTTCTTTTTTACAGTAGTGTAGTAAAGTTATCCATTGTCTTTCCCTGGAGTAATAAGTGATAAATATAAAATTATGAATACTGAAACCCTAATGTAAGTGTGGTTAAACTTCTTTATGAAAATACAATTTTTCATTGTTTTTCACTGGTGTCTATGCTACCTTTTACATACTGCAATGATTTCTTTTATTTCAGAGCACTACACCCACCATGTTGCCCTGTGGGCCAGCTTTGTCCTTTGTCCGGTGTCTGGTGCGGAAGAAGGATGTCGGTGGTGAAAGTCTTGAGGACTCCAGGTTGTGCCGATGCTTGTCGACAGTGGACCTTATAGCCCTGGGAGTAGGCAGTACCCTTGGCGCTGGTGTTTATGTCCTTGCTGGAGAAGTAGCCAAATCTGATTCGGGACCTAGCATCATCATTTCTTTCCTCATTGCTGCCCTGGCATCCGTGATGGCAGGTCTCTGCTATGCTGAGTTTGGTGCTCGTGTTCCCAAGACTGGTTCTGCGTATTTGTACACTTACGTAACTGTCGGTGAACTGTGGGCTTTTATCACTGGTTGGAATCTCATTTTATCCTATATTATAGGTAAGCTTAAGAACAAACAGAGATCTCAAGGGTTTTTGAAACAGCAGATATAAGATACAGCTTTGGTTCCTTCTTTCCTGTCTCTATACTTAGCTACTATAGCTTTTTACTCCTGCTGAGATGAAATAACAAAAATAATTTGTTTAGGTTATTTCCTCCTGTGTGTCGCAGTGCATATGTAAACCGTGTCTTCAGCAGCATGAACTGCATACCTAGACTGTAAGTTATGTCAGACAGTTCAGTGATGATAAAAATAAACAAGATTTCATTGCCATCTTTGATCAGCATGAATAATTTCAGTAAAAACAACAAGCTTTTTTTTCTTGTTTTTTCCCCTGAATATACACAGCGAGGGCATTTACAGGGACCCCATCACTATAGTATCTTACTGCAATAAACTCATGATGGTTATGTACTAGCTTGTTACTAGAGCCTGATGCTAATTAAATAATGTCTATCAGGTAATACTGTAAAATATAAAGCTGACTACATCTGAATAAAATCAGTGCTTTAGCAGAGACAACTCTTTTGATTCAAAACCCCTCTCTTCCTGAGGTACATGCTCCAAGCATCCATTATATATGGATGTGTATAAGCACACCTAGTTGTATACCTAACTAAAGGACTGTTGCCCAGATCAGTACAAAATCAATATGCCCAAGTGTTGTATTGAAGTGTATTTCATGACAGGAGAGTTGTAAAAACAAGGTTGTATTTAGCTGTGGCCATATGTACTCTTCACCGCAGAAGAGTATTAATCTTAAATACTGATGTTAGCTATATATATCTTGCTAGTGATTTTGCTGAAGTGGAGAGACTTTCCTTAGTCTTCTTTCTTAAAATGCTTCTTACATTACTTTATTTAACATATCCCATATTATAACTTAAGAAGAAATGTCTTCCAGAATGACATTAGATATAAAAGATACAGAAATAATTTCTGCAACATTTTCAGAATAAATGAGGTACAAATTAGTGTATCTTAGCTGTAGAATAAAATATTACTATTTAAGTATATAGAAAAATTCTGAAATGTTAAAATTACCCAGGAAAACAAATTCACTGTTTTAATACAAGCTCTTGCTTTTTGAAAATGCAAGTAGCAACATGCTTAGTTTTACTTCTTTTTCAGTAGGAGTAACTGTATCCCATTGTATGCATGCAAACCCCTAAACACCCATCTATTTTACAAAGGTACATCAAGTGTAGCAAGAGCCTGGAGTGGCACCTTTGATGAACTTCTTGGAAAACAGATTGGTATCTTTTTTGGAACTTACTTCAAAATGAATTATCCTGGGCTAGCAGAGTATCCTGACTTCTTTGCTGTATTCCTTATATTACTTTTATCAGGTAAGATCATATATGGCTTCATTTATCTTGGTTATGATGTCAAAGTGTTTCTTACAGACAAAAATATTAAATTGTAGTTTTTGTTTTACCAAGAAATACCTTAATAACATTTAAGAAGTTCAGATGTGTGTTTCTGTATTGACACAATGACTGGGATGTAATCGTATTTTTGTATGTACTCTATTCTTTTGCTGAAGCTGAGACATGAAAGAATCACTTGTCAGTAATTTTTTTATAAAACCCATGATACAGATTGATGATAACAGGAAAATTATATGGTTCTATGTAGCTTTTATGGTTTTATTGCTGACAGATACTCTCAGAGGAACCTTGAGGTTAAGCTCTGTAGTTTGGTGATGTGACTTGTTCTCCTTGAATCGCATACAGTGGCTATTTGTAAGGGTTTTTTCCCCTCTAAACTGTTAACTTATTCAGTATAAAATAACTTTCCCCCTTTTAAGTCTTCAGAAGAGTTGTTTAGCCTAGAGCTCACTTGAGCTAAAGGATGTTCCAAGGTACTGGCATGGCCCAAAAGACTGGTTTGAAACATGAGTAAACCCTTGATGTCAACTGCACTCAGTTCTGTTTCTTTTTTGTCTTTACTCATGTATAATGTTTTTAAACCACAAAAATTGATACCAACTGCATGCTTTTTGAGGGATCACAAAGCTCAAAAATACTGCAACTTGTTTGCATGTTTGCTTTTAACAAAGCTTTTTCACAAGGAAATGTTCTTACTGCCACCAGGAATGAAGGAAGCAGTAAGTGTATTCTAAAGTGTGGTTTGTTTTCAGCTGATACTAGAAGCATTTCACTTTTCAGTAGAGGTCTCAGCCATATTTCAAAATATTTGTCATGTTCAGCCTCTCTTGAGATCAAACACAAGCATTAGCTTTTTTTTTCTGCTGGAAAGTGAAACTAAGTTATATGGGTATAACCTCCTGTTCTTCTATTCTGAGTAGCTTTAATGGACTCAGGAAAACATTTCCATTCAACATTTAGTCCTGGACTAAGTGACCAGTGCATCTGAAACTTTTATTACATCTCTGTACATTAAAAGATGAGTTCCAACACTTAGGAAGATCAGGGAATTTTCTAGACAAGGTTTAGTGCAGCATCCTGACACGTTTGTGGCTCAGAGTTTCCTCCAGGACCAGTTCAGACCCTTATGTCTCTGGGAAGAGGGAAGGTGGGAATGAATTCAGTGTATAGCTGGAACAGACCTTTCAGTTTCACCTTTTCCAAAGGAAGGAGGAAAATAACACCCCTTTTGAAAAGCAGAGCATTGAAACTCCACAAACAAAGCTATAAAAAGCTAGCATACATGCTACCACCTTTTATGTTTTCTCCATTGCTGGAGACAGTGGGGATGGCTCAGGGCTGCATAGGCAGAGCATGATTCGATTTGGAGCCACACAGAGCTGAATGATGGGAGCAGCAGATGATGTTATAAAGAAAATGTTGTGTGCTAAGCACAAGGGGAAGCACGCAGAAATCATGGTCAGCAGGTCAAGAGAGGTGATTCTCCCCCTTTACTCTGCTCTTGTGAGACCCCACCTCAAATACTGCATCCAGTTCTGGTGCCCCCACCATAAGAGGGACGTGGATCTGTTGGAGCGTGTTCAGAGGAGGGCCACAAGGACGATCCAGGGGCTGGAGCACCTCTGCTATGAGGAGAGGCTGCGGGAGCTGGGATTGTTCAGTCTGGAAAAGAGAAGACTTCGGGGGGACCTAATAGCTGCCTTCCAACACCTGAAGGGAACCTACAAGAAGGCTGAGGAGGGACTTTTTACAAGAGCGTCCAGCGACAGGACAAGGGGAAATGGGTTTAAGTTGAAGGAGAATAGATTTAGATTGGACCTTAGGAAGAAATTCTTCAGTACGAGGATGGCAAGACTTTGGAATAAATTGCCCAGAGATGTTGTGGCTGCCCCCTCCCTGGTGTTGTTCAAGGCCAAGTTGGACGGAGCCTTGAGTAGCCTGATCTAGTTGAGAGGCGTCCCTGCCCATGACAGGGAGGTTGGACTAGATGATCTCTAAGGTCCCTTCCAGCCTAGGCCATTCTATGATTCTATGATATGATCTTGTTTAAAGAATCTTTTCTCCCTATGGAAAGAACTTTTGAAAAATGTGCATACAGTGTTTCATACCACATTAGGCTGATTGAGACACTGCTTTCTTGGGAAAAACGGCGCTACAGAAAGCATGCACCTGTTTCCAATAAAAACGCCATTGGTTAAGAAATCTTGAATAGCTCATATGATAACTTCTGTGTTAGGATAAGGTAGAAAATATCTCTCAGTCAGAAATCTTTTAGACATTACTGAGAGGCTTAACATTTTCAGTTTTAATCTCTAAATAATGAGGGAAAGTGTGCATGTGATACGCTTAGAGTGCAAAGAACCTGTGAGGGCTTTCCCGTTGCATTTATTTTTTCGTGATCTGCTCGCTGCCTGCTCTTCACTGCTTACCTTTGTTACAAATCTGATGACACAGTAGGATCCTGATGGAATGTGATAGATATGTCCTGAAAAATAGAGTAAACAGATTACATTATTAATCCAGTAATAATTTTACTTATTTTATTCATCTCATGAGTAATTTTTATGTAATTAATAGTTTCTACTAATCCGTTTTTACTAAGCATAGAATTATTGTACCTGATTTTGCTCCATCTCATAAAATAGAGATGTAAATTGGAATCTCAGAAAAGCAGTAATAATTGCACAAAATATTTTTAAATACTTGACGTGTACAATTAAAAAAGCTGTTTTTTGGTTCCAATACACTTGCCAAATGCCATACTGTCAAAGAGTCTAGTAAATTTGTGCTACTGCTTCTTAAAAATATAAAATCTAGTGCTATATTTTTAGCATTATTAGTATTATTCACAGTACTAGCATGTATATCTTCCTTAAAATGCCATTTCATTAGTTTAAGGGACCATTCACATCTGTAAAATATTTTTATTTTATAGGTCTTTTATCTTTTGGAGTAAAAGAATCTGCCTGGGTGAATAAAATTTTCACTGCTGTTAACATCTTGGTCCTACTCTTCGTTATTATTTCAAGTTTTGTGAAAGGAGATCCTGACAACTGGAAAATAAGTGAAGAACATATCATAAACATTACTGCAACAAAAATGTAATATTTTTTTAAAATCAACTTACTTGCTCATATTCCAAGTAATACCCTTTTGCTTTAGTGGTATTGCAGGTAATATATCAACTAATACCTCTGTTCCTGGTATTGATAAGCTTTTTATTTCCTTAAAATATTTTTCTTTATTTTCTTGGTTGTAGATTCCTTTAAAAAATAATCTGATTTCAATATTGTCTGTAGCCATTTAAGAAGTTAGACTTCTGGTCCTCAAGCTATTTATTAACTGCAGTGAGTGTGACAGCAAGAGTTGCCTACACCATTAGTGTTTCAATGTATTTTACCACAAATGGCAAAGTAAGATGATGATTATTTGGTTTGAGTATTCTTCCATTTACTGTTATTTTTGGCTTTCTTACAAGCTTCAACATAAAAATGTCTTCTTGTGAAGTTTTGTAAAGCGGAACCTTGTCGTGAGAGCATTTTACTATGTTTTTCCAGAGTGGTAGGGGAGGAGGATGCATGTGTTTTTCCTACTAATGGCAATAAAAAATTATTTTTATGCTCTATTTTTGTTTTTTTTGTAGGAATATCTCACCATATGAGAAAGGGCCAAATATATATGGGAGTGGTGGCTTTATGCCATATGGTTTCACAGGAACATTGGCTGGTGCTGCAACCTGTTTTTATGCTTTTGTAGGATTCGACTGCATTGCAACAACTGGTATAGTATTTGTGTGTGTATATATGTATAACACGTCTTTTGTAAAACTCCGCACAAGCAACATAATCTGTCTACTGTTCTTCCTTTGGTTTTTCCTAAACCTCTTTCAGTCTGTGTAGAATGAGTCTGAGTTCGTTCCTGAATGTGTCTGTCCTTCTGGGAGGAAGGAGGAGATTTTACTTACTTTATGACCGTTCTAAAGAGAGTAACTGTTGCTTTCTAAGTGTAGAAGTGCTTAGCATACAAGTTTTCTACCCAAATCATGTTAACCACCTGCTCACTTTCAAAATTCTCTGAGATAAGGTACATCTCCTTAATGCTGGCTCATAGGTGGCTTTTAGGGAATGAGTACATTAAACTTTAAATTGTAGATGAATAACTAGAAATCATGGGCTCTTAGTACTCTAAATATAGAATGTATTTTATGTCCTCTAGTTTACCTCTATCTTTTAATGCTATTTATGACAATGAACTAGTGAGTTTTGTTCTATCACTGAGCTTATTTTATATGTATTTCTAAAACTTCTATTACAAATATGATTCCTGTGGCTTAGATTAACAGTTTATTTGTCTCTGATGTTATTTTTTTAAAACTGGAAATGGAAATGAGTAAGAATTTTTGTGTGGTGTTTGGTTTTTTTTTTCCCCTTTTTTTCAGGAGAAGAGGTCAAGAATCCTCAGAAAGCCATACCCATAGGAATTGTGGTGTCCCTGCTTGTCTGCTTCATGGCCTATTTTGGGGTTTCAGCTGCACTGACCCTTATGATGCCATACTATCTACTAGATGAGAAAAGTCCTCTGCCAGTAGCATTTGAGTATGTTGGATGGGGTCCTGCAAAATATGTTGTAGCAGTGGGATCCCTCTGTGCTTTGTCTACAAGGTAAAGACATTGAAATACTAATTTTATTGGACAAAGCTGATGGATAATATGACATTTACATATATGTTCAGGCATTCATTGTGAAGGCTTAGTTCATGTAAAGGATTAGCAATAAGTATTATAAGTATGTTTTAGACTTAAGCAGGTCTTGATCACAGTAGGTGCATCAGTTTAAGTCCATTTTTTAAACCGTACTGTTACTGAACTCTACTTCTTTGGCTTATTACCCAAAAGTGGATTTTTTAATGAAAATATGTATTTTCAGACATATGACCTGCAAGTTATCTTTATTAACTGATAACATAAACCTCACCCATTTTGTCCTTTTTTGCTGTCCACTCCGAGTGACTCAGCAGCTTTATGGGCTCTGTGTATTTGCAGGCAAAATTGAAGAGATGATTAACTAGCTCCACTCCTCATCTTGGTTGCCTGTCTCTGTTTTCCTCCAGTAGCCAGTCTGTCTTCTGACATCATCCCTTCCTGTGGTTTCTGTGTGGGTATTTGAGATGTAGAGTATAGCTGTGAAAATATATTATACTTGTGAATCTGTGGATGTAACCTGAACTTAATGTGTTATTTTTATTATAAATATCAGGAAGGGCATGAGATATATTAGCATGTGTTCATATGTATTACACTCAAAATGTAATGTGGTATATAGAATAGAAAATTGCTTGATAATTGAATTTAGGAATAGAAAATGCTGATGTCAGTCTTTTACCTGAGCTTATTTATGTGAGGAGTTATTTATGTGAGCTTCAGTGGTAAGAATATTGGCTGCCTTTCCATAAAAGAAAACATGCAAACACTAATGCCAACAACACTCTGAGACAACCCCGTAAGCGCTAGCCTGAAGAAGATAAGCATGCTGACTGTGGACAATGGTTTAAAGGAAAGCAACATTTTTTATGCAGGAGGGGATAGAAAAAGGAAATAATTTCAGAATGACGTTAAAAGAATTGTAGAGTGGACTGAAGAATGTCATAATGACAGAGTTCAGTTATATTCTATCTACTTGTCATGGTCCCCTCAGTTTGGAGGGTTTTACTGAATATTTCCTCTACATTGATAAATAGTAAAGTGATATGTAAGCAGAAGGTAGATTAAAGAAATCAATACTGGAAAACAAAATGAACTGAGATGGTAAAACACTGTTGGTCTCCTTTTCCAGTGTGTTCTGAAGAATTATTTTTACTCCTGTGGGGAGGTTAATCTTTTAATCTGTTGACTGATGTCAGTTTAGAGCAAAACAAAGGAAATTATATTTCATATTCCTCAATTCAGATGTATAATTAAGAAAAAGTTGGGATCATTGCTTTTGGTCTATGTTGTTACCTTTTACTATGTTATGTCATAAACTTGTTTCTTCAGGGTAAAGATGTTAATATTTCCATTATTTATGTGAATGTGCTTAAAGAGGAGTAGGATAAATACATTTTACAAAGCCACAACAGTGAAAAATTTGGCAATGTATTTTAACAGTATCCTCATTTAAAAAAATCAATTGTCATCCCGATTCAGGAAAGATTCTTTTTTAGGAGGGATATTCATACATCAAAATCAGTCCATGTGCAATGAAACTTCTGTCACGGGTATCTAACCTTAAAGCTTGTGTCTCACGAGCATTACTGGAGGTACTTAGCGTCTGTGGTATGTAACAGTTGTGCCTTCTGTAAGAGATACAGTCAATTCCCTAAAGTACGAAAGGCAACCATTCGCCTGGTTAAAAACTACTATGCTTGCTGCTGAGGTTGTACTGGCTATGATTTTCCTTTTGTCCTTCCAATGTTTTTGGTTTTCCTAATTACAATCATTTTGCTTAGAGGGAAAGAAACCACCTAATCTAAGAAGTATGTTTAAAAAGCACTTTGAGTTATCAAAAGTTTAAAAGCTTTCTGTGTTCTGCTAATAGCAAACCTAAATTAATTGGCTTTGATTCTTCAAAAACAAAGAAAAAAAGAAACAATCTTAATGAAGCTTGGCTAGGGGTGCTTTAATTGAAAGAAATAATGTGCCCATGTATAACTTTATGGTGCTTTCTTTGAATTACTGTTAATCAGCAGCCTCACATGGAAATGTAGAGTGTAAAAAACGCTGCTAATGCTTATTGATTTGCTGCTGCTGACTGACAGACTTTCTCCAGGTATACTAAAGCTTAATTGCATAGTTAGTGTGAGCTGGATCATGTTCCTGCTCCACTAATACCCAAGAACTACAGTGATGGCAAGAGTTATTTTGCTAATCTGAACTCTTCCTGATGAAGTAATTCCATTACCTAAACTAATAAAATAAAATTAAAAAAAAAACACAACCAACTTTACAGGGAAAAAGAAATTTCTATTTGTGTCTGATCTGTAGTATCTTGGGCTATGGGGCTTTCTGGTTTTGTCTTACAATCATAAATTTTATTTCTATACATGCCATTAACATTGTTTATCTTGTCCATGATAAAACTCTGCATGAACTGTTTGCCATGTTGCATGTGTTTGCTTTTTACTCAGTCTTATTGGATCCATTTTCCCAATGCCACGAGTAATCTATGCTATGGCGAAGGATGGGTTGCTTTTCAAATGTCTAGCTCAAATCAATTCCAAAACGAAGACCCCACTAGTTGCTACTCTATCGTCTGGTGCAGTAGCAGGTGAGACTAAGAGTTGATCCTTGTAAAGAAAGGTGCACTGTTAAACATCTTACATATATGGAAATAAACCACTGTCGTGCAGCTTTGACTTGCTTTGGACTGAAATGATCAGATCTGATTGTTGCCAGGTAAAGTAGGCTACCAGTAAAACTATTCTCTACCACAGATTTTGTATTTGTAGGTTAATCTCAAGTGCTTTCAAAGCCTAGGTTCAAAACAAACATCCCAAACCCAAGAACATCAGTCAACCAAACAAGAGTAACAACACAGAGCCTAAACCAAAACTATACGTAACCCATTAACTCTTCCAAGCTTTCTTCTTGTATAGTTGGGTTCACCAATAAAGCATTGTGCTTTTAATAACCTGTATTTGAACTATACATTTTTCTGTTCTAGTCTTCTCGGCTCTATGTTCCCTTTGCCCCGAATTCTGTTTGCCATGGCACGTGATGGTTTACTCTTTAGTTTTCTTGCCAAAGTGAGTAAGAGGCAGGCACCAGTTTCTGCCACCTTGACAGCAGGGGTCATCTCTGGTAAGCTCTCAAAGCCCATGTTACTTAAAACTGAGATTTAAACACTCTATGCACGTGCATGGTACTTTATATTTTTGAAAAGGACTGCTTGTTAATTCCCCTTGCATGTACAACGGGAATAAAATCACTGAGTAATCAAAGGGTGTAAGAACTCCAGATCATGTCAATCATGGTGGTGGTGATGTCCTTAATGTCACAGAATTCAAAATTATTATTATTATTATTTTTATTAATATTGGCCTCTCGTATGGTGAATAAGCTGGTTACTTAATCTGGGTGCCTTAGGCTGATGCTCGACTTGCAGTATTTCCTTGTCTGATGTATACCTGTATATTCATCACATCTATAAGGGCAGAAAATAACTGTCATGTTTTCCATTACGAGACATGAGGAAAAAGAATCTACATTTGCAGCAGGATCAACTTTTTTGTAAATTGCGAAGACTTTTTTATTAAATTTTCCTCTGAAGCAAATGATTCTGGTTTTATATAGCTTACCAAATTGTGTTAAGGGGAGTGTGTGTGTGTGTGTGTTGGGGGGTTTTGCATGTATGCACATATATGTATACACATATATGCTCACATATCCTTTAGCAAAACAGCATTTAGGAGCTGTTGCAGCTCTTAATGTTTCACAAAATGAAATTCATAAGTTACAACCCTTTCACTTTTGTCTATACCTTCTTGCAGAGGTACGTGCTAGTGCACAAATTTGTCATTTTAGTGGGTTGTCTAATCACACAGGAAAACCAGAACCTCTAGAAGTATCTAACTCAAAGGCAAATAAGTCTTAAAAGTAATTTGAATATGAAATATGTGCCTTATAACATTTAGCAGCCCTGGCTAAAATTGACATCAAATAAGAGATTCAGAACTGAGACTAAAATACTATTATTTATAGTCAGGGTCTTCCTCAGATGCCACAAGACTGGAACTGCTCACACCACATACTTGACAATTATGTGGGAAGGCACAGTTGTTGTCTGGGTAGTTTCCACATGAAGTGCTATTATCAGTTCCATTTTCTTTGGCCATTCTACAGACAAATCGCTTAGAATTACTTTCATTGTTTTGACTTTATATTATTTGACTTTATAATATTGGCATATTCCCCTACAGTAATTTGGAAGTGCAGTTATGCTGGATGAAATGAACATCTTCACCTGAAACCACAGTAATGATGGGGAAAAAGAAAAACATATTATCCAGCTAGTAAACTGATTGCTATAGTTATACAGCCCTGACTATAGCTATGCAGCAGCTGTCACTTAGGCTGCTTTTAGACACTGTGGGGAATTTGGTGTGTCAACAGCTCACCTGAAGACACCTTTATTTACTGCTGGAGAATGAGTAATTTCTTCTATTTTTAACAATCTGCACATTTAGTAACTTGTGGTTGTCAGTAGTTCTGCTAGGATAGTTATAGAAGCACGCAACTGCTTGTATTATCTGACTATAAATTCGTAGCATGGATAGTTTCATAGCTTTAAGAAATGTTAAGGAGATTAGATGTTTGGCCCCTTAATTAAAGTTATCAGGTCAAGACTACAGCTGAGGCAATTGTCACCCCTTATTACTGTGACTTATCTTTTCACAGGTGGTAACTGTGATTGTCAAACTGTTTCTGAAATGTTTTGGTGACAGTCCAAGTTTTCAGCATAAATTGACCTGCCATTGCTTCTTGGAGCGGAATTAAGAGAGTTGGAAAAATGATATTGTGTCTTTTTTATCTTTGTCAGAAGCTTAAAAGCATTTTCATTTTGGTTCCAATGTGAACGAATATTCTGGGCTACAAAGTAGCTTTTTAAAGCTAGGATTAAAAATTAAATATAGCCACAATACATGAGATTCTAGTAGGTTCTGTTCTTCTTCAGTTTTGCGTACCTATACCTTTGAGCATGCAGAGCAGTGAGCCATTCAGAAATCTACCCCATTAAATGACTTCTTGGATTTAGGAATATCCACTGTCATTAAAGAAAGCAGGATGGTCTTCCTTCCTTCATTGGAAAAGGAGACTCACAGGTGAAATAAAACTTCTGTAACAAAACAATCTTGTTTTAAGAAAAATCACATTTTGCTTTCTCCTTCAGGATCAAATACCAGGGGAATGTATGTTTATGTGGTTGTGCTTTTACACACCTGTCTACAAATATACTGACAAACACGTACAGTAAATATTTTATATAAGTGTTTCTCAATATAGAAAAAAATGTATGTGCATATATATATATATGGTGTATAAAGGCTTCATTTAATAGTTTCTTTTAATGTTGAGATTACTGATGATTCCCAAGATCAAGTGGTTTTAGATTCTTTCTGCTTCTCAATAATGTTAAAAAAATACAAATATTTTAAGAGATGCTTTGACCATACATATTTAAAGTCAAATAGCATTAGCCTTTCATTAAGTGATGTCTGGTCCTAATTTCTTCATAAGCTATATGTGTCTGTGTGCAAACAGCACAGACAAAAAAAAATACATTCCAGAATCTCCAAAAGAATGTAGCTTTTATAAACACAAAGTCTGCTATCAGTGCTCTCAGCATCATGGAAGTTTCTGCCTCTGATTTTAGTGATCTTAAGAATATTAATTCTTGTGAGATTTTGCTGGCCTTTCCTAAAAGCCTAAAAGTACTTCACTTTTTAAAAAAGTAAAATAATAAATTTAAAAAACCCTAGAAAACTATTTCATTTGAGACAAATCCTGAAAGTCCTCTTTATATAGAGCTCTTCCTCAGCTCAGCAGAAATTTTACATACCAGTGACTTACTGGGTTGGATCATTTTTCCCAAATTTTGCAGTGAGTTCCATCCTCTCAGTTTTGGTGACATCCTGTTGCAGAAGCTGAACCTTATTCTATAAAAATATATTTTTAACATGGCCCCAATTCAACAAGCCATGTGTGCAAATACTTATATCCAAATAAATCCAATATAAATCACATGATTATGCAACAGGACTGTGTGGCTCCTCCATGCATATCTACATGAATGAGATTCCCAGATGTAGGGAATTAGATTTGTTGGAAATTACTCCAAAAATGTGTTTTAAAGGATTACCATGATTTCACTCATATTACTGTCAGTAAACAACGTAAAGTTACACTGCGGACAGATTTTAAAATCTTAGCTCTTTAATATTAATCCTAGCACTTACAGTTGGACTCAATGATCTTAAAGTTCTTTTCCAACCTAAATGATTCTATGATTCTATGTCAGCCTCATACAAATTTTGCATTTTCTTTTCTCTTTTAGCTATAATGGCATTTCTGTTTGACCTAAAGGCTTTAGTGGACATGATGTCTATTGGTACACTTCTTGCTTATTCACTTGTGGCAACCTGTGTCCTCATTCTTAGGTGAGCCAAAAACATCCTTTGTTTTCCACGGTATTTTATTTCATGTTGGTCAGTATATGAACAGAAGTGACATTTACGGGGTATTTTTTCTTGCTAGCTAGCTAAATGTTTAAAAACTAGCTGTATGCATATACATGATTACTAAGAAGCAATGACTGATCTAAGAAAACAATGATGTATTGTCGTATCAGTACAGCAGTTAGTCAAGTCAAAGCTTCCTGTGAAATCTAGACACCTTTTATTTTCCACATTTATTGGTCCAAGAATGTAGTCCCAGTGGTACCAGATGTGCTTTTGTGTATGAAATTCCATAAATAATATTTTCATATGAGTAAAATCTGTGCTGTTGATCAGAGCTATTACATTATGGGGAGTACATGTGAAAGGTGGAGATTTCCTAGATAGCTCACAGGACGAACAACTACAAATAATTGCTTTGAATTACCCTAGTCAGAAACGTGAGACCAGACAAGTGTTTCAAGATGTGGTAGCCCTAGAAGAGAGTGCGAATATGATCTCTCAGTGAGATACTGCAGTTAAAGCTACAGTATATTGAAATACTGGCAGCTACAGCTCACTTTGTTATGTATTGGTCTTTTAAAAAATCAGTCTTCATTACTTCATGCTAGGTAGTTACCTTTCAAAAGTAAAATAACTTAAATTCAGTTCAAATTCATTGCTGCAATAATTTACACTTCAGGAGAGAAGACTCTTTTATCCAACAGTGACTTACTTAACATATATATTTATAAAAAATGCACTTAAATTCTAACAAAACAGATGTAAAATTTCAATTTAGGCCAGTTAGTAGACCTCTTGCAGTATGGGAAGCAAGTTAGAAAGAAGCTTCTCTACCCTTTCCCTGCTATTGAGCACCAGATCCTGTCCCCTCTTTCTGTATGAGACTGATAATTTATCTGACCCATTGGTGCATTCATGTAGTTTAAAAAACTGCCCAAAAAAATCCCCAACAAACTCAGCAAAAAAGTGAGTTGCCCTAGTTTGTTTATATATGATAGCAACTAATAATATATACGGTTGCAGTGCAGTTATAAATTGGGAAAATCTAAATCTCCATTGCAAAGAATTTAGTATTTAAATACATTCCTAGCATCATATTGCTTCAGATCCCAAAGTAATCTTATTGGGTTTTTTGTCCTGTTTTATGTTTAGGTACCAACCCAGTTTAACCTATGAGGAACCAAAATATTCTCCAGAAAAAGCAGCTTTGGCTGCATCTGAAAGGGAATCTGCAATAAGTGAATCACAGATAAATATGATACAAGATAATCACTTCAGTCTTCAGACCCTGATTAATCCATCCAGATTACCTACTGATCTGACTTCAACTACTGTGAAGTTTTTAGTGAGTCTCTTAGGTAAGTGTTCATAAAACGCATTCAAAAAGCTCGTAAAATGCATTATCATAAATAATTGAGTTTTATTAAAGACAATTAAAAATCCAATGATAACATGCCTTCTTTCAGTGATAATTAAAAGCATTCTGCAGAATGACCCATTGTGTTTCTTGATGGATCTAATCTGTAGTCTAGTGTATTTTCCTTTAATTAAACATTTTCATTGTAACAGTTTCATACTGAAGACCTGCCATCATTCTTCTTAGAAGTCACTTCCTCTTCAATGCAGAGATTAAGTGACCCATTTCCTTAATTTCGTTTTTCACACAGCTTGCTTGGTTTGTGGCTTGAGTGTCCTCACTACATACGGGATTAACTACATTGCTAACTTGGAGCCCTGGAGTATTGGCCTTCTTGCTGTGTTGGTGGCGTTTTTCATCATTACCATTCTCCTCATCCACAGGCAGCCTCAGAACCAGCAGAAAGTGGCCTTTATGGTGAAAAACATTCTTGATGCTATTTTCTAATGAGAGGTTTGGATGGATTCTAGCAAGTGGGAGGGGGTCAGAAAGAGATGGTCCTTTTCCAGGCAGTCTTTCATTACTGCACTGCCAGTCTTGCAGGTGTTTGTTCAACGTGCACATTGCTGAGACCCGCCTAATTTTAGATCTCAGATTAAGCACTTAAAAACTGGAAAGCGATTCAGAAACTGATTAGTGCACAACCACCTGCCCGTGCTGTGTGCGACACTTTGGACCACGGTACAGTTTGTAGCTCCCAGAATATAATCCTTTAATTTTGAGCTTTCACTTACATTCTAAGATCAGTTATTTAATAGAAATAATGAAACCTGGTGATGAAGGTCAAGGAACCCAGTGGAGTTGGAGGGACATTTCAGAAAGGAGGGACATATATAAATACATAATATTTTTCAACTGTAGATACAGGAATTCATTAGTATATGTTCAGCACAAACCGCAAAGTTTTTCTAAACAACCTTAGAGAATATATATTAAACATAATTTATTTTAAAAGTTTAAGAAATTAGAAAGTAGTGGTTAAACCCAGTGAAAAAGAAAATTTCACTATATTCCAAT
Organism: Apaloderma vittatum; assembly: GCF_000703405.1. Lineage (NCBI taxonomy): Eukaryota > Metazoa > Chordata > Aves > Trogoniformes > Trogonidae > Apaloderma > Apaloderma vittatum. The sequence goes on along the minus strand of NW_009712898.1, from coordinate 9,464 downwards.
TTTTTAAAAAATCAATTATTTTAGTGATTAGACATATCACTTCTAGTTTGTGTTGTATAACTGAAGTGTGACATGCAAGAAGTTAAGTTTAATACAAACATATTAAATACATCCTTTTAGGTTCCATTCTTGCCATTTTTGCCATCTTTCAGTATCCTGGTAAATATTTACTTAATGGTACAATTAAGTGCAGACACTTGGATCAGATTTAGCATCTGGATGGTACTTGGTAAGTACTTTTGTTCATTTCAGTCACCTCTGATGCTAGGATTCATGAATCCCGTATTATAAAATCTGATTCTCTTCTTTTAAATATTTTTTTAAAGTCTGTGTTTTCATAAAAGTCAGCTGATATTTCTGATCATAACAGAAGCATGCTTCAGAAGCAGTATTTATATGCAGTCAAAATTGTAAATGCAGTTTTGAGGTAATAGAGTTATAGGACTAATTCAATAAGCCACTTTTTTTTTTTTTTTCTGAATAGGTAGAGCTAAAATTGTGCAGATACCTGTTTGTAACAGTTTTTTCCCCAGTATATCAGTGATTCTCTTTAAGATATGGAAAACCGTATTGATACCATCTACACACAAAGAGTAGTTTCCACGATCTGTTAGAGCATTTAATTATGCAAAAATGATGCACTGGAATTTCCGTAGAACCAGGGAAGACTCAAAGCATAAGCTCTGATAGAGATACCTGAAGAAGAAACTTGTTTTGGAAAACATGTTCAGACACAGAGTAATGTCTTTTTAATGCATTACTTGCCTGAAAACGCTATTAACTTCTTTTGCTTCCCCTTTTGGAAGGCTTCCTCATTTACTTTGCTTATGGCATCAGACACAGTCTTGAAGGTCATCGCAGCAACAGAGATGATGATTCTTGTTCAGAAAATAGTGAGTTGCAAGAAAAGAAGCCCGTGGAAGAGGTGGATGAACCTGAAAATGCAAATGAAAGTGATCAATTTCTTGCACATGAGAGGACAAGTGAATGCTAATCCAGGCAAACATACAAGTCTTTTAAACCTTTAGTTGACACTTTACTTGCAGACTGAAATTTCAGAAGCTTTCTGACAACATTGTGCCTCTTGAAAGTGTTTACTACAAGGCCTGGCTGATATTTTGGAAAAGCTGCTAATCCATTTTCATCATTTCAGAACTGACAGCATGGAGATTAATATTTAAATTAAAAACCCAAACAAGACAAGTACCCTTTGGCAAGGAAAAATTTGGATGCATTGTTTGAACCGTCATCCAAATTCAGTGGCAATCACAAAATAGGATATGTTTTAGAACTGCCTGCAGTAAGTTCTGAATATTTGACACTGCATTGTGAACACATTTTGTACCTTTTCCTTATGTCTGTTACATTTTTATCAAAATCTAATAGCTCCCTTCTTTCTACAGAAGTAACTCTTGTGGGAGTTAAACTGCAGACAGGCCTAGAAAGTATTTGCAGAATGAATGGTAATTGTACAGATCTGATACTTTGCAAAAAGTAGGGGACCGTAAATGTATGTAAAAAATATAACTGCTTACCTTTAGTAATCAGTAGTGATTGAGAACTCAAACTGTAGAGATACTTCAAAGGCTTTTAGCACCTCTAAATAGATTTCTACTTATGGAAGTATTATTTCTACTTATGTGAGTTCCTTTCCTTTCAGAGACGCTGTGTGTATAAAATAATACTCCCAAGAGGAGCTACATTGTTTTCTGCAAAAGCATCTGGGAAATAATCTGTTGGTTACAGTATTGACAGTGATGTTTGTATGTGATTTAGCAGGTATTGTGCTTTAGATTTCAAAAAGGCCAGAATTTTATCCCTGACTACAGAATTTGCTACTTACATACAGCAGTCATCAAGTTTTCCTCCTTACTACTCGTTTATTTCCCCTATATTTTGTTCTTCTTTATCATGTGCCAGAGCTCATACTTCTAGAAGTGGTTGTTACACATCACTTCTCCTCAGAACAATTAATGCGTGAAATTCCAGTCTTCTTTTCAAATGGAAAGGGAGGTTAAAAAACCACAGGCCCAGCCTCTGTAAAAAATCCTCATCAAAACAGTATTTCAGTGCTTCACTAAGCCTTAAACATATGTTAGCACAGCAGTTTTTCATGAGCCAAGCCTACATCCACAAATCCATTCATGTGGGTAAGATGTCCAAATGCTAATTTTTGTAAAGAGCCACATTGTTGCAGCAGTGCTGGGCAAACAATTATTTTAAAGCTGGTGAAAACTGAAACTGTTCTTCTTTCAATGTAAAAGTCGTATTACCTGTCAAAGACACATAGATTTTTTTAATCCGTGAAGGATTCCACAATATGAAGCTATTTTGCAAGAATGTCTAAAACAGTGAGAGTCGTCTTGGATTTTGTCATGGAGAGTTGCAATCTATTGCCGCTACTAATCATTAGTATTAATCTCTATTGTTAGGTATAAAAATTTTAGGTGCCTTGACAGCTATGTTGATCGACAGTGAAAAGCACCTTTTTATAATAGCTGGAATTTCACAGCAGGAAAAAAAAAGGAAGTAGTTAAGCTGCTTCTATCTCTCTCCTTTTTTCACAGCAATAAATTCATGCTTTTTAATCTTAAAACAACTTCTGTTGTAAGAGAGTAGCGTGCCTAAATGTCGAAGGGCAGGAGAAGCAACACTTCATAGAGAACCCTGCAATGGTAGCCCACCATGGACCAGGTCTGAGGTTTTCAGCCGGATGCCTTGAACCAGTGGACGGATATGTGCTGCTGCACCAGTGGCCTCTATGGGATACTCAGAATTGTGAGTTGTAATCTGAAAGGTGAGAGGCATGCGATAGGTAAAACACCTACCTCTTACCTGATGTTCCAGCTTAGACATCATGGAACCAGAGAATGGCCTAGGCTGGAAAGGACCTTAGTCCAACCTCCCTGTCATGGGCAGGGACGCCTCTCAACTAGATCAGGCTACTCAAGGCTCCGTCCAACTTGGCCTTGAACCCCTCCACGGAGGGGCAGCCACAACATCTCTGGGCAATTTATTCCAAAGTCTTGCCACCCTCGTACTGAAGAATTTCGTCCTAAGATCCAATCTAAATCTATTCTCCTTCAACTTAAACCCATTTCCCCTTGTCCTGTCGCTGGACGCTCTTGTAAAAAGTCCCTCCCCAGCCTTCCTGTAGGTTCCCTTCAGGTATTGGACTCACTGCAACTGCTGTTGTCCTAGCGATTGGTGGTCCTTAAAAATCAATGGAACACAAAGGATGAGGAGAAGCTATAGGGTAGATAGAAATGGGATTCTGCTTTTTTAATATATCCTAATCCATCCAGAAATCATGAGACATTACAGCCACTTCTTTCCCAAATTCAACACTGGCTTACAAATGCTGTTAAAGACAGACTCAAAGCTCAGACTAATAAATATTTGGGGATAGGAATTCGCAGAGCCGTTACTAGAGTTACTGATAATTTTCAATCCATCTGCTCGGTGAATGAAAGAGCTGTCTTACGTCAGTTGGATCTGATGTTTTAATTGTATTTCTCAACTGGGGCCCACTTCTATGCCAAAAATGACAGAAGAACTATATGTTCTTGTTTGAAATATTAGAAATTTAAGACTTTCCTCTACAACTCTGTCAAGAGCACATCTTCTTGAGTAGTTTTACTTTCAGAAGCCACTCTTAACCTGTCTTGCCCTGTACTCTTAAATCCTCAGCTGCAAAAAATGCCATTGCCATAGGAGCAAGTCAACAGTGCTCAGGTATGGCTTTTTCCTGATGTCTTTGTGATCCTACAGTGAAATACAGCTCTTTTAGAATTCCTGACACATTTTGGTGTGTGGGAAGCAGAGACTTATTTTTCCCTATGGCTGCTGATGTGGTAGAGCAGGCGAGCCAGGCTCCCAAGGTGCAAACTGCTGCTGTTCTGTGATGCTCAAGGAGAACCGTATTCCTTCTGAAGGCCGTCACATAGAATGTATGTGTGCACACTGATGTCTGTATTTGCATCTGTCTGACATTAGCCCATAGTGATTTTGATGTACTAGGTAAAATAATTTCTATACTGCACTGGAATTCTCCTTCAAAGGGATACTGTCAATACAATAAACTTCTGACTAGAGCAAGTGCTAGCTAAGGCTTCTGGAGAGAATTAAAGAAAATAAATTGTCTAGGTTATTTACCTAATGAATGTGTCAGATCTTTGGATACTGACAGCTTCCCCTTTAACTTGTGTGAATATCAACACCTCCCCATTAAATTAATTATATAAGAATAAAAGAATGTGCCTGTACAAATGTTGCTAAGGGAGATGCAAGCAGCTGCAGCACAGGAACTATCTGCTTAACTATGTGATGTAAAATTAAATTAAAGGAGTCATTGGGTACTCTCGGCTGCTTCAACTCCACAAAACTTATTTATATGTGTGTAAAGTCATTATTAGTCAGTGGTTGAGTAAGAACACAAGCCAGAAGTAAGATATGCTAATTTTGGTATGTATTTTTATGTGTAGTCTTGAAATTCCGATGCTTTAGTGGGACTTTGCAGGAGCAGAGGACATGCCATGCTCATCCTTCCATGGGAGCTGTATATGAAACAAATCCTGATTTTGTTCTCATGTTTGCTGTATGTCTGTATTTGCTGAGAGAGGAGTTGAAAGCACAAGTCCAGTGAAATTAAACAATTGTTGTTATTTTTTAACTTGGTTGTTGATATTGTAAATTGTTCTGTGCCAATAATATTAGTATGTGTTAATACACATTATATATTATTGGAGGTAGTTTACTGGTTTTTTTGTTCCTTTGTAGAAAAAAATCCTCCAAAAACTTTATTTGCATTGGTACATTCCAGATATGCCTTTAGATAGAGGAATTATTCTTACCTAGTTGGACTTAAGAAAGTAAGCCAAATAATATTTAAGGGAGAACAAATAAATCTTTTTGTTTGAATAAGAGTTATAAAATACTTCTGTATTATCTGAAGTGACCTGCTTGTGGTATTCCAGTTCTAATTCTGCAATAGGAAATTTTAGGAGATATCTTAGATTTCACTGTCTATTATCCTGGATACAACTATTCTGTTAATAATAGTACCCTTTTTCCTGCACAACAAATGCTGGTTAGATTCCTGAAATCTGTAATAATAGGTTTATGTCACCATGTGTTAGAGCCATTTATATTACCTGCTGCTAGAGAATTATCAGTAATAAATGTCAATAGTAGTGAGAGAAGGGTTACTTATGTACTTAGGAATTTAACTGTGCCATCCAGAACTTCAAATGATACAACTAGTTTAGAGGCAAAACTTGGTAAAGCTTAAATATATATACTGTATTTTATTAGATAACTGTACAAGACTAGCCACCTTTCCCCTAAACTTTATGCAAAGACATATATATTTTGAAGAAATAAAAGTCATACTGTTTTCGTGGAGGTTTTACTAAGTGCCAAGATGAGATGTGCCATAAGCATCCCGAGAGACTGAAAGCTGAACAACCTGGGTGAAAACCGTGACAGTGCAGGAAATCTGTGTGGGACTGTGCAATCGTTTTAATCAGGCGTGATGCCTTTGACATTGGGCTGTGTTTTGTGCAGTAGGGATTTAATTCACATGATGGCTGGCATGTGTTACTTGATCACATAAAAAAAGAAAAGAAAAGCACCTTTTAATGCTCCTGGACCCAAATCCTTCTTAGGCTTGCCAGGAAGTGTGTACAAACTGCAGTATGCTCATTAAAAGCACTGCGATTACTCAGTTAGGCAAATGTGTATTTTACAGAAAGAGCAAGTGATATTTTGTATAGTGTAGGATCTTTGTATTTGTTTTTAACTTCCTGTACCTTTAGTATTTCTTTCTGGTATATGTTTTGAGGACCTCTGCATTTTTACTAGTTGGACCTTTCCAAATCTAAATATAATGCCCTTACCATCTCCTGATCTGTTTTACATTTGATTTTAGAAATCAAACTCCTTAAAGTTAGTGAAGTTGAAGGATTTCTGTGCATAGACATGCATTGCAAAGAACTATGTGTAGATATATAATTATTATTATTGTCAGTTGGACAAATTCTGTTGTCTTTGTATGTTTTCATCAAGCCTTGTGCCTGGCAAACTCCAGCTTCACCAGTACAAGGGTAGCTGGAGTTGAGACAAAGGATAAAAGGATTTGAATGTTTAGGAGGGCTTTTTTCTTTGGTGTTACCAGAAAGTAAAGCATTAAGTATGTGTTACATATCTTTAAAAATAGTCATGTGTGTCCATATCCATTTTAACATTTTTTCATATGTATGTCATCATGATTCTATATTATGTGCTGCTGTGCATTTAAAAAGTAGATAGAATGATTATGATGCAACTTAAACTGCAAATCTGTATTTCTTCGAAGTGCTCTGCCACAGTGAAAGGCCTTGAATTTTTATGAATGTAAAAAAGCTTATATTTAAGAATATGGTGCTTGTTTTTTCACTTTTACAACAGAATTGTAGTCAGCGATATTTTTGGTTAACTTAGTTCCAAATTCTGATGGAAATTACATTGTTCTTCATTTACTGTAAAATGTGCTTCACAGGATAGCAATTGTGCATTTGTTCTGTATTTTTAAAATAAAGATGAATATCACTTTTATGTACATCATACAACAGCTCTAACTTTAACCATTACTATAGTTTTAGTAAAGAGTAAAATAACATACTGACTTAATAAGCATTAGTGTGTCAGATATCCAGTGTCATGACATTATACAAATCATAAGTAATTTAAAATAAATAATAAGGAAATTTGTATGCATTTATAGATGGGGGAAAAGCAACCATGTTTTTTGTTTAAACTTTTTTATTTTTCCAGTGGTCTGGAGAATGAGGATAGTAGCAGCATTTGTTTTGTACTTGCTTCTGAGTACTCAAAAAGTCACTGAAATAGAGAATAACACCCTTTGATTTGGACATTTTGCATTGCAGTGCCAAGCCAGATGATGTTAGGTTTGATTTCCAGAGGGAGTGAGTAGCCCTCACGGTGCTCAACTTTCTGAAGCATCAAGCCTTGTCCTGGCAGCATCGACCCTCAAAGCTGGATGGATAAACTTGCTGTTGCCTCCTTTTTCCCTGTTCGAGGGAAAAAGAAAACCACCAACCAACCCAACTTCCTCAACTTTGAATACTACTATGAGTATATCAGGAGAATAGAAGCATGAGTCTGGGCAATGGATAACAACAGCCTTGAAACTGAGAACCAAACTCCAAGAGCAGCTTATCATCTAGCATGGTTTTTAAAGACATTTCGGTAGTCATCTTTGTTCACAGATTTAAGAGTAGATATGACTTTGTGTTTTTTTTCCGGAGGTATGCTGCAACTCTTTTATATAAAACCCTTATAAAATTCTCAAATTAATTCTCACCGTATTGTGCATGTAGATTTACTGACACTGATCCTGAAAATCTAGGTCCCATGAAGCAGTGGGAATATGGCCACTGATTTAAACAAGAGTCGTTCTGCAAATATCACATTTAAAGTGTTGACCTGAAAAGAAGTATTTAAGCTATCAGTTTCCTCAAGTAGAGAACCGGGGTCATTACGCGTAGTTTTACATTAGTTCTTCTAATGACTATAAATTAAAATATAACTATTTTTTGTGCATACCCATAAAATTAGGAAACTTAAAACTCATAAAATCACTTTCCTCATTGTATATATCTGTATAGGAAAAATACATATCAGCTTAAATTTCTTAAAATTAATGCAGTCTGAGTATTATTTTTAAGTGCTATTATCATATTTTCCAAAATACACTAATATTTGGAGCTGTCATCATTAGACCATTTCATTGTATGAAAGAAAAAGGGAAATTTAACATAGGAAGGCACGTAAGATTAATAACTAGCTGTTTTGCAGATAATAGAAAAAAACCCTCCTCTTAATCAGAAGCAGGAGCTGTGAATATTTCCAGTTTATATTGCATATCTTTTCTGATTTAGCTCTGAGATTCATTTCCTTTAAAATAAAGACTGATAACCATTCCAGAATAAAATACTTGGTGGTATTCTAACTGTTTAAAGGGTGAAAGATTTTTAAAATACCCTGTAGCTACAAAAATACCATTTTTTTTAACTTGTTACAAGTAACATAAAACATGTTTAGGAATTGCTGATGTAGACTCAGTCATTTCATAAAGCCTCTAAGAAGGACATGGCAGAGCCAAAACAGGGCTGTGGAATGAAAAGGAGATCATGAAATTCTGTCACCTCACTCCCCACCTTGGCACTGCTGGCTGCTTTATACCTAACCAGATATCCCCGCAGTGAAGTCCCAGAGTAGGCTCAGGCAAGAAGGTCTCTGAACTCTGCTTTTGTATGTATTTATGAGGTAGGTGAGCATTATGTGTCCTTCTCTTTTTCTTTTTTTTTTTCTTCTTTTTTTTTAGTGGATGCAGACAAAGCCTAGACTTCCTTTAAGATCTGGAAATGCTCTACTCTCACATCTACCATGGCCCTGGAGCTGTGGCCAGGGACACCATTCCCCATTTACTTTATCAGGATTCACACTGAACTGTGTTCTTGCCTACAGTGGCGTCTGCCTGGAGCCTCTGACAGCCACAGTTTTTCCTTCTCCCAGCCCAGTGCCTTCACCTTGCCCTGCATCTATTGTTATGGCCCCTCCAGTCATATTTTCTCCTCCCTTCTCCTTCAAGGAAACCATCAGGTTTCAAGAAGCAGCTTTAGACATCTCAGTGTGGACATAAAGGCAGAGTTTACCGCGTTCATCTCTTGGCAGCGAAGAGATACTTGCACCTTCTCGATGTGCTTCACGCAGGCATCAGTCATACGTGAAAACTGTCTCTGGGACTATGGAGCCCCAAACAGCAACATGTAGATGCTTCCTGTATTTTTCCACTGCAAGGTAGCTTTTCCTGTGCAGGCTTTTGGGAATGTCTCTGCTGTGGCAGGTGGGAATGAGTGCAAATATGTTGACCTAAAAAATGCACTTTTGCTGTCTTAGGCCAATGCTGACGAGTGCCTGACATCCACCAGCGGAGTCACCTGTGGCAGACCACCTGCACAGCTCTCCCTGCTCCCCTCTGCCGATCCAGTTACAGGTCTGAAGGCAACCAACAGTGTGCACCTCTGGGAAGCCATGTGCAGCAAGGGGCAGCCACCACTGACCCCCTAATTCAACTGCCACAGGTGTTGCTCAGGTCAAAGTTATCTGGGCCGCAGCTCTGCTCTGAACGTGGGAGTCCTGTGTGAGTGTGCTGCGTGTGCGCTGCCTGGGCAGCGATGGCCGGGAAAGGGGACACAAACACACCCCGTCACCATCCTCAGCCGCCCGGTGAGGAGCTGTGAGATGGAGCAGTGGAGGGAGGAGTTCAGGCCGGGCACAAGGAGCCAAAGTGTTCAGTACCCGAAGGGGAACTACAGGAAAGCTGAGGAGGGTCTGTTCACAATGGTGTGTAGTGGCAGGATGAGGGACGATGGTTTTAAACTACAGCAGGGTAGATTTAG
>NW_009712897.1:0-13884 GCF_000703405.1 Apaloderma vittatum | reverse complement strand
TAACCCAAGACAACTATAAACTTAATTTTTCTACTCCTGTCCTTTAAGACTAATCCTGATGTCCTTCAAACACTCTTACAGTAACCGGCTGTTAATTGGGGGGAAAGAAATGAGGAAGCTAAAAGCTTGTTTAGCTTTTCTACAACCAGGTATAAAGTAATAGGAACTAGAACTGCTGTGAGGCCTGCAAGGCAAGCAGGGCCTGTGGGCCAGGCTGGACACAAAGCGTGGTAAGAACCGGGCTGCAGCTGACGAGCGTCACCTCCAGAAAGGGAGTTTAGAGAAGGGCAGGGAAGGAGATTTATGTCACTGCAGCGTTTCTACAACGTGGAAACAGTAGCAGAAAATGAAACTACTCGTGCAATGCTGTGCAAAATACTACTACCAAAAAAAAAAAATACAGAGAGAAGGAAACAGCTGTATATTGAGCACAGCAGAACACATTCCAGTGAGAGACTTATTTCCCTGTGTCTCTAAAAATTGTGGGAGGTCTGACTACAGCTCAAAAGAACTCTGAGCAAGTCTTTCAGCACTCTGCCACAGAATAAGGCAGGTTTTCAAAGAGCTTTTCAAGGGTAATACAGAAAGACTGTATTCAAGAATTCTCTCCTATGGCAAACCTAAATGCTTTATTAAAACAAAGTGCCCTTTTATATTAATGATCTGTTAGATTAATGACCGCACTGGCAATTTGACAGCATGTTGATAGGCCTTCCATTCCAAACAATGATTACGTTACAAAAAATAAAACAGGGGTAAGAAAAAAAATATAAACAAGAAAAAAGAAAAAGAAATCACAACGCATCAGCTTCCCAAACCAGCCTGGTAGTCCTGCACAGCCTCCTGCAACTTCAGAAATTTTAAGCAATATAGGTACAGGCACACCAATAGCATTGAAAAAATGTCAGTGCTATCTTGTCAGTCTCCCACATAATTTGAAGAATTAAAATCCTTTAATTACAGGGGGCTCTTCTGCAATGAGAGATCAAATAAACCTTACAATCAGCTGATTGATAGGATATCACCCAAGTGTAGCTACTCTGTCTACACAACCACCTGCGGCAGTTCTTTACACACTGAAAGGACAACAGATTGGATAGTTTAAGTAACGAAAAGATCCTACATTCAAACAAACACAGAGTCAGTCATGGAGCCAGCAATCCTGCTGGGATTCCTTGCATAACCCCACTTACAGCAACAACCCCAAATATTTTCCATCCGCGTTACGAACCAAAGAAGTTGTTTCCTATCAAAAATTATGTCAAGAATGTCAGAGTAGTTTTTCTTGAAACACATTCAGTTCAGCTTAAAACAATCACACATCTTGTAAATTTGGAGGTTTGTTTCTTGAATACAGACATATATATAATATAAAAGGAGGTTGCAGTTCACTTATTTTTCCTGTCTGCAATGAAGTTACAAGCAACAGCCTCCCTTTTTCAGCACAGTGGTATGTATTATTCAATCACTTGTACAGAAAGGGAGGACAACATGACTCACAACAGGCAAGGGAAGTCCTCCAAATACCTCACTGCAGTTTGAACAGTTCTTCAGCTCATTTCTAATCCTCCATCCCACTCGGCTGTTGTTTTGCAAATTCTCTAATTCAATAGGAAATTATAACACCATTAGAGAGCTCAATCCTGCAGCTTTTAGCAAGTCCTCCCCGCAGTAACTAGAACATTGTTCAGTGTCTACACAGTGCCTTACACAGAGCGGGGCACAGGGGGAGGGAAACAGGTGTCTGCCCAAAAATCAGCATTTACAGCTCTTGCTTTTCATCTGTATTTTAGCTGCGAGTTTCTGCATCCTTTCCCCTTCAGAAGGGACTTGAACACAACTCTCAATTTCTCACAGTATGAATAGGAACCCAGAAATATTAATTGCTGGATACTTGATCCTCACTCCAGAGAACAAGGTTCCAGTGTTCTGCCACCTACTCTTGCTGCTGTAGGAGTACCAAGGAGCCACAATAAAGACAACATTGTGCAAGGTTCTATAGAAAGGAGCACAGAGACAGGCCCAAAGACTAAGATTTAAATAAAAAAAACCTGTAACAGGAGGATATTACCACACCAAAGGCAGGTACTTCTACATACATCAATTAGCTGTAAGAATTCCGCAGTCCTTAATAGACAGCAGCGAGAGAGAGAGGGAGACAGATTTACAGAGATGACTCTCGCCCTCTACATAAATGAAAGACTTGTTATAGATCTCCTGTAAGTAAATAATTTATAATATAAAAATAATTATTTAAAAATTAAAATGTAACATGTAATAAATGGTTAAGTTTATTATAATAAACATTTATAGCATCTTTGCTATTTTATGGATACACATACACAGAGTTAGTGTCATAAAGTAAGTAATTTGTAAATAATCCAACCTTTTTCATTGCAAACATGACAGAACAAATGTGAAGTCCAAGTGTCTGAAAAGGACATAGCAAGGGAGCAGTAAGAGTGTATGCAAAAACACTGGTCCTCCAATAACATTCATGACGGTGATTCTCCTGCCACAACTCTCCTGTCTGTTCAAAACTCTCAACAGTTTCCTGCCAATGCCAACATCTTGGTTTACAAATAGAAATTACATTGGTTTAACGCAGGTATCATGTTGCACCAACTTATTTAAAGAAGCCCCATCAATCCGGCCATCGATTTAAACCCAAAGGGAGAAAGCCCAAATAAAACAAGATAGCTTTGAAGCTCCCTTTATGGCAAAACAAATAAAAATTTTTTTTTTCAAATGTTGAATACAATGCATTTGAAATACATGCAAAGGGTTTTAAATAATTTAGCTTTACCATACACTAACTAATACAACAAAGCAGTAAATGCTATGCAATACCTGTTTGTTTCCAAAGCCTTCTAGAAAGTGAGACTACTGAACTCGAACACAGTTGAAACACCTGGAAATAGAGTTTCTGAACATGATGAATATATTTTTGGTAGCTGCAACCTCCTGCAAAGCTTAAGAAAACTACTTCAGTCTATAGAGGTTGAAGACTTATTTTGTTCCCTTAAAAGCAGTGACGAACAAAACTCAAAAAATTGTCTTCCTCTTCAATCTAAAATTAAACTCCAAGTGCAAGAAAACCCACAGCTTACCAGTCCTTAGCATCCTAAAATGATCAAAATAAAAGGAAGGATTATGAAAAAGAAAAATTAATCTAACAGGTCTGTTTAAATACAGAGCGCCCTGGTTTGAGCTAGAACAGAATCGATTCTCTGTCCTGTGATTTTATTTTTCAGCTAAGTCTATTCTAAGACTATGCTCTCGGAAGTTAACAGCATGTTTTTGCAGACAGCGTCTGCCTCTGGAAGTGACAGCACTGGATGGTTACAGTTACTGCCAGGGACCCGGACGCAGAAAGGCTCTTGCTGATACTTGCTCCTTTAGAAACCAAGGGCATTGCTAAGTCTTGTGTACCACCCTGAGGTTGTAAAAGTAAGTAAGTAAGTAAGAAAAGTTTGCACCTCTGGACAGGAGCAGACAGCACAGGTCACCCAAAACTGACCAAAGTATTCCCTTGCATACACGTCATATTGAGTATAAAGCCGAGGGATCACAAGGGCTACGGGCTCTTCCTCGATGGTCGGCACCTGACTCCATCCTTCTGCCCTCAACCCCAATTCACAAGTTCCCAAATCCAGGACCTGAATCCATTTGTATATATTTCATTATTTTCACTATTTACTTATCAGTAGTATTACTGTTTCATTAAAGCTGTTTTAGTTTTCCAATCCGTAAGTCTCTCCCTTATCGCCTTTTACTTTCCACCTTAGGAAGGGAGAGGTGTTAATGATCAGATTATCTGTCATTCCTCTAGTGGTCAGCCCATCCCTAAACCTTGACAACAGATGAATTTCAAAAAGCTTTCATTTGTGTTCTGACACATTTAAATAACTCTACACCAAAAGAAGGCACACGGTCTGAGAGGTTGCATCATTATGTCAGTTAAATAAATGAGAAAACCAACATAATAAACGTGAATATTAAGAAAACCGGTTTCTACTAGCACGCCTCCATCAATGTGATGCATCAGTTCTGTGCGTGTTAAGTAAGTGGGTTTATATTTTACTGCGACTAACGCACCCTCTTTATTTAGAGGAGCAGTTTAATTACAGAAGCAGTGAGAAACTGGGTCATCGAAGATCTGATTAGCCCTCTGGAGATGCCTCTTCTCACTTAGTGCACAGGAAGCGTTTCTAAACAACTTCCAAGCACACTTCAAGCAAGGGAAAACCAGCAGCACCACTGGAAAGGTCACCTCACCCACCACTTCTCTCCCTGCACTGCAGCAGCACAACCATTTACGCAGCAAAGAGCTTAGGGAGCCCACTCGATTCAAATCCATCTTGTGAACGCTCCTGTGACAAGGAAGAATGCAGGAATTCAGACAGGGAAAGGACACCATCCCCTCTATTGGCAAAGGAATCATTTTCAGTGGGGAGGGTCATGAAATTTTTAAGACCCTCAGTTCAGCCTTGGCTCCTAAAGGTCAGACCTTTCTAATGAAACTCAACTTCATTCAAAGCTTTTCCGCAAATCCATACAAGCTTCTCTAACTCATTAACTCTGACCTCTGAATCTACATTTTAAGTCAGAAAACTTTCTCTAGCACACTTTGATAGCCTCCCTGGAGTACCAGCTGCACTGCGCAGAGGGGACAGGGAGCAGACAGAGCATTAACCGACAGTATTGGAAGAAGACGGAAGTGAAAAGACAACACACAAGAGTAACAAGAGAAGCAAGATCAAGAATGGCAAGTGCTTCTACTAACCACAAGGTTCAGGAGCCAAACAACTTTGTAAACACGTATTTTTCATGCTTCATCCTCCTACTACAAAAAAAAAATGTTACTACATTACTACTGATCCAAGTGCTCATGTGTCACTAGAATTATGTATAATGCTGAATTCCCCTGACAGTTTCAAGAAAAAAAAAATTGAGCAAACATAAGAGAAATGTTAATGTTATAAACAAAGTAAATTTTATGGGGTCATCAATATACAGTGGCTTACTATTTTAAGTATTTTCTGGATTTCATTCTTTCACAAATAGATAATAATAAACCCCTTGCAATTAAACTAACTCTTAAAAAATTTAAACATATCCCAAGTCTTCAAACTGACCTTTTTCAAATCTGCATTATGGCTCTATATCCCCTATGTTCTAAAATTCTTTATCATTCAGATCTGCAGTTTTTCATAAAGAATTACTATTCCAAATTTCAGTAAAGATGACCTAGGAGACAACAGCTTCTTCTGTACTTCAAGACACAGTATTTGTAAAGATTAGAATAGCACTGTGAAATCAGAACAACAACTGTTAAAAAAAATACATACTGTATTGTCAAGCTTGTATTTTATGAATGGGTTTTTAGGGGTCATGGTTCAAAATTAAAATAACTTAGCGTGTAACGTAATAATCTGAGATCCTTTAGGTATTCATTATTATACTTCATTATAAAGATATTTTAGCTTGCTTCTAAGCTTTCTTCCGTAGCTTGCAGTTTATGAATAGGAATAGAGCTGTTTATGAACAGGAATAGTTTACTAATAGTTTACGAATACGAACTTGGTCTTTTTCCCCTCCATTCTGAGATCACTGAAAAGAACTGGTGACTATAAAGCCTCTTAAAGTACATCAATCAGCTTTATAGTTATTTGCAACACTTTACTGCCAAAACCACAAAATGCACAGCTACCTCACACCTTGTGTAAGTCACAAAAAATTGTCCATTTCCCAGCATTTCTTTTATGAACAGTTTGACTTGGTCTTCGGCTCACTACAAATTCATTCTGGCATACAACAAGCAGAGATTGGAGGCAAAGGGTGAAAATCAAGCCAGCCGTAACCAGACTTTTCTTAGCCTAGGAAGCTTTATACAACACACTTGTCTCAGTTGCAAGCACAGGAATAGTAATAATGTATTACAGTAATCTATCTTTTATCTGTTAAGGCTGACCTTAACATTTAATTCCCAAGTTTATTGCTCCTGAACAGGAAAACTGATAGTCCCAAAACTACTTCTTTACATAAACTACAAGAACTCAAAAAGAAAGGGACTTGGTTTTTTTAGAAATTGTAAAACCCTAAGATACTTCTGTGAACACAGACTAGAAAGCCAGCTGTAATGAGAGGTCAGGATAAAGAACAACCATCAGACAGATGCAGCCTTTAATCACACCACTGAGGTCTTGATCTGAACTGCTGAAGCAAGAAGTCTCCCACCTTATTACCAGGCCAAACTGGCCATTTTCAAAACATACGACTACCCTGCATAGCATCTCTCCAAACACACCAAAAGCACTATCCTCAGTGAAATGTGAAGACAGAATGAAAGGACGATACTGAAGCACAAGGAATAGCAGTGTTAAGATTTTCGGGTGTGGGAAACAAAACTAAAAGCAGAAAGACAAAGCCAGAAAATAATTATTCTGCACAATTTATTATGACAGCAGAATAGGGGGGAAAAAAAAAAGTAGAAAAAAAAAAGTTGGCACTGCATCCTAGACATTAATGGGAGGGAAAAATGAAGATATATCAGCAGGTTGTTGCACCAGTATGTATTAATATTTAGTTTAATTGTTTGCAAATGGAGTTCACTGCAGCAGCTCAAGTAAATTCATCGGCACTGACCCTTCTTCAAAGGAGAAAGCACAGGAAAACTCTCAAACACAAAGAGCACAGTTCATAATCTCGAGAATTCATCACGACACTACAGATTTGCTGGCAGCTAAATATCAACAACTGGAAAAAACGCAGAGTATTAAAACACCCTTTCCGTGGCCTGACGTTCTAGGTGGGTTACATCCAGCCAGGATTTCTCTGACAAGTTACCCTTAAATACAAAATAAATCCAAATCAATATAATTTAGGTACATTGTATACGCTTACCCACCCTTTAAACATGTGACCTCCCTGTCCTATGGGACATTCAGTGTTAAAGTGTAATTTGAAATACAGGTTTGTCCTATCCTTATTTAGGAAAGCAGATATTTATAAAAGCATTCCAAAGGAACAAAAGCCTTAGGGACTGCCTTAGTTTTAAGACCTTTTCAGATCCTCTGCATTGTGCTACAACTAAAAACAACTACCAGGAACGGTGGACTTTGCCATCCTGTCAATACTCTTCCCCAATACTGGAGAAGATCCAGTACAACAGGATCTAAAGTACTGAACAACACACTTGATAACTATTATACAACAACAGTAGTTCCTCTCTTCACTTTCAAAAAAAACCTGAAAAAACAACCTGATCATTTACTTAGAAACAAGCTCATGTGTGCTTAAGCACCAAGCTATTACAGATTTACTCCAATAAAATGATATGTAACAAACCGCTAAAACAACAAATATAAAGTAAAAATTACTTTTTAAGCTGATGAATAAGGTTGGGGGGAAAAAACCAAACAGTGACAAACTGCCTTTGAATAAATTAAAGACAGATATTAGAAAAGGGATTTAATCATTTTAGGATCGATCTTCTAGAGCAACTCTTCGTAAACAGCAATGGAAATACATATCGCATCACGTGTATCACAAAAAAAAAACAAACCACAAAACAAGTAGACTTCTATAGTGTAGCCTGCACATAGTAGCATTCTGAATTTTTTAACCAAAGTTTATTAGCCTTCAGCCTGATGTTCCCACATTTCAGACAATCATTTTAGATGGATTTTCAGTTTCAATTACAGTAGGTGATGCACAAGCTCAGAATACTAAAGACTCCCATCACTTCTAACACAGCTAAAAGTGCCCACAGATTTTGTGGATAAACTTACATAAACAGAAGTATGCAAATAAATGCATCTTCTTAAGATGATAAATACCTTACAGGCAGAGGTATATGTGAGAAGCCTAAAGCTATGTAGACCATGCTTATATATAGTTCAGGTGTCTCTGAAGTAAACTGTGAAATAAAAATCCAGCAGCAGCTGAACATAAACATCTAATCTTCTCTAAGCCGTATTTTCCAAAAAAGCAGCACTTTGTTGTGCCCTTGAAGCCCATCACTCAGCACTGAATTAAGTATCTAATCTGCCACAGGAATGTGGTGTCCTGCAAAAAGAGAGACTGCATTCTGAATAACATCATGATTAACCACCACAAAAAGTACTGCCCAAGTGTTAACTTGCATTTGAATAAGGGTGTTCACTCTTCCTAACATAAAGCTAAACTCTCCAGTCTAGAATTATGTCACAATCTCACCACAACCAAAGGTGTTTTGCACAGGTCAAGACAGTGTTTGTCATACTCAAACCAATAACATCACAGCAGCACCTTGGTGAGTCACACTTGACACAGCAACTGTGATTCAAAAGGTAAAGAAACCTGGTTATTTGCAACTTTCAAGACTATACATAAGGCACTGAGAGCACATGAGATGCTCTATAAAAAGATTAACGCAGCAGCATTTAACAAATCACGATATTCGGATCCCTGAATAACTGCCCAAAGTTGTAACCTGTGCAATACAGCAAATACTTTCCAAGTCAGAAAGAGAACAAGTCTGAACAGCAACATGAGAGAGAAAACAGATATATTTCTATATCCATACAAAAATAGTTCCATCTATACGAAGTATGAACCTTAGAGGTCGGCAATTCTTTCAGTCTTTTTTTGAGGTGACATTTTTCCTTCGCTGCATTGAGCAAGTATTTTCTACATAATTTTTTTTTCTTCCAGATGTCAAGAACACTCATTTTTCATTTAGTTTGACAAGAAATTTAACCAACAATTTTCTTTACTCACTTCCTCCCAGAAAATCAAATGGTCTCATTTTACCAACACAGGATATAATTATCCTATGAACTAGATGCTTGCTCTTCGACAGATTCAGTGCAGTTCTGCTGAAACTAAACTACATTTTAAGTACAGTTCTTGCATACACTGCTACATCCTTATGTCTACATGACATAAGGCCAGGTAATGCTGCTGCCAAGAACTATATTAAGAAGTCTCACATCCGCAAAACTTAATGAAAGACCTTTAAATATTCAAAACAGTTTGCTAAAGAGAGATTATCTTACCCATCAGATACAGCCTAAACCAAAACTTCTGGTGTCTTTCATCTCTTTTTTCCACCAAAATACATTTTAAGCCACAGTTTTCTAAGGCTCAGATCTTTCCAACGCGTGCCAAAATTCCTTTGGGATCAGACCTCTACACTGGAATTTGAGTAATATATTTATTTTTTCCCATAAAATGAAGTCCATTCATTTTATGTTGCATTTTTACCAGCCATTTTAATTTACTGAATGGTCACATATTTTGGAGTTCTTAGCAAACCCAAGATATTTTCCCCTTGGATTTATATGTTTTATTTACACTGGAAAAAAAGCCAAATATCAGCCTGTTACAGAACTCACCTTCTTGAAAATGATACCAGACTACTAAAACCGAAGCCTTACAGAGCACACATTGATCAAAAAATTTGCAGATTAAGAACAGCATTTGCCAAATTTCAGCTTTTTGGGAGGGTTATTTTTAAAAGGAATAAAAGAGACAAAACTCAGTATGAACATTTTGGAAGAAGAACCACCTTTCAAAACCCACTACAGAAGTACATTTGTTCTAAACTACAAACTGAGGGTTTCCGTGTTCTTAAATAAAGAAACCTACTCACTCATGACTGGAAACTTCTTTGCATGTAATCCAAGGCAGGTCTCGAAGCAAGGTATCTTGTTGGAGAAGGTTTCTCAGAGGTATACATGTCCTGACGGTGGTAGGAAAATAAAGAGACAAATAATTTTTTCAACTTCAGTTAACTAAAACAGACATTCAGATGTAAACTGCCTTTCATGCTACCTTTTCACTCTCCTTATTAAAAAAAGAAACACAAGTATTTGTTAGGAATGAGGAACTTGACTGCTTATGGATATATTAACTGAAAACGTACTTTTCTTCTAACATTCATTTTACAAACTCATGTGCCTGCAGTAGTTCATGGAATGACTGATCCCAAAAGGTAATAAACATTCTTAATCTAAAAGTACAAGACTACAATGTGGATATAGTAACTGAAAATACCATCAAAGTATTTTCTTTCAGCAGCGTCGGCTAGCTAGGAAGGGCAATATAAAGTTATGCTTTAAAACACCAGAACTACAAATAAGTTTAATCCATAAGCATGGGCTGGCGTTATCATCCAACACTTCCTCCTCAGAAACAACACTGGAAAAAGTTACTCTTTCTAGCAACTGTAAACCATCAGATCAGTCAATTCATAATTGAAATGAAAAAAAGTAGCCAAGTAGAGCAGATATGGATTCACTAACAATACGCCTGCCTCTCCCCGAAGCGGAATACAGAGGACTTAATCTCCAGCAATGACAGCACAGCAAGTACATTTTGGGAAATTTATTATATAATCTCCATCCTGCTGCTAAAAGCAAGTTTATACAAGTCTGATAGCACAGCTAAATGAGAGTAACTTCACCTCACAGCTAAAGCAAAAAGACAAAAAAAACCCATATTTTTTAGGCTACAAGGGGTTTTCCTACAATATTTTCAAAAATGGAGAGTTTCTGTAAATAAAGGAATATTATGTGATTTATTTCCTTTCTTCAGAATCAATTAGAACTTGCTGAATCTGACCACCTGTGCTAATCCAGCCAGACAATACATTGTGCTGACTCAGATTCCAAGTCTCATGTCTCCTGATCTCTTTATTTTATTTTTAAGCATTAAGACAAGAAAATAGATCTAATTTTAGAAAAAGTATGACTTCACATAACATTTACAGATTTACAGCACATGCCAAAATGGTGGAGGGACTATCACAGAACTAGATTCACATCACAAGAAGCTTCCTGTACCAACTGCTAAAGCCAGTTTTGTAAAAAAAAGAAAACAAAAAAAACAAAACCACCCACCACAAAAAAATCGAACTGCCAAAAGGAAGCCTCAAGTAACGCTGCAGACTGAAAATTACAACCAGCTTCTTTTGTATTGAACAAGTAAAGCAGGGAAGAGACTTAATAAGGGAAGAAAATGGGGAAGAAATAGACATGCAAACATTAGGAAAAAGCTCCAGATGAACAGAGAACAATTCGATGGTGCAGCCACTGAAGAATAGTTTGAATTGGAGGTCCTGTCAATTCTCTACAAATGGCTGCCAAATTAAATATTTAAGCACACGAAACTAAAGTTTTTGGTTAAAACACATCATTAGAACTGCAGTCTTGTCAGCTCCCTTTTGCTCACTGATGTCAAGATTAGCAAATATACCTTCCATGGCATTTCATTATTTACTGGCGTAATTACAGTTATTATGTTAAGAACATCAAACGAATCACAGAGGTCCAAAGCACTTTTGACCAGAGCTCCAAACTACCTTTGGGCCCAAATTGTTCTTCAACCTTGTGCAGAGCCAACTGGAAGACTGGAGTCTCCCATTCAACTTGATCTTCCAAAAGCAGAGTCTCACCTTAGTTTTGTAAATGTGAACTAACGACAGGCTGCCTCAGGGACACTGCGTTAGGGGGCATTTTATTGTCTGTGTGTACAGGAAAAGGCTGTTCATTAGGAAAAAACAAAACATCAGTTTTGAAAACCACTTCAGGCTAGTAATAGCATAATTACACACCATATCGTTTCCAAAAATCTAGTCACGTAACACTAAGGAAATGAGTAGGGGAGAATGTAACAGCTATAAACTACCTAAAAACATGTGTCACAGCCATGAGAAGCAAATATTTTGGTACAGGACAGCAACTTGAATTCCGACTTCCAGCTGCAAAAGGTTTCTCCTGTCTTGCCTTCTGAGCCTAAATATTTTGCTTGGCTCTTGGTAATATCTGTTACTAGCCATTAGACTTCTGGCCAAACTTAGTTTTTGCTCTTTGAAATAACACTGCACACATGCTTTATAAAATTTTCCTTGCTCACAACTTCATCATTTTGCTGAAGGCCGTTTACCTGGACTATATGAAAGTGCTTAAGTCTCTAAAAAAGGAAAGGTGTTTTTTTTTATCTGAAATTCCAAGTATACCAACAGCAAGCAGTATCTGAAAGTCAGGAAAAGTCAACACTGCCCAATATCAGGAAGTCTGTACCTTCTATTGCATTACAGTATCGATGCTTTTCCTAAGGATGTATGGTAGAAACTAAAGGTTGTCACTTAGCTCTGGGAGCCAACAACCTGATTTATTTCAATGCTGGTAGGGTTCTCTCCTGCACAGAACCACTACCAACCGCTACACAACAAAGGAAAAAAAAGATAGAATCTTGGAAAAACTGTCTTCTTATTTCAAACAGTACCTGATGTCCTTTATGTCTCCCTTGCAATAAACAAGGCTATAAAAAAAACCCCACACACATACCTTTGATCCTTCCCTTTTCCTGAAGACCTAACCCTTGTATTCCATCCAGTATTCCCTCTGCTAACACACACCTACCAGCCCTTGGTGCTATCCACCTCACGTTGTTATGAAACTATCAGCATTTTAACTTAGATTTGAAAAGAATACTTGAAGTGACATAAACTTCTTACAACTTCAAATTCAAGCACACTAATAATAAATTCAATTATCCGTTTCCACACCTAGTACCAGGTGTCATTTTTACCCAATACTGTTTCAGGATAATTAATATTAGCCAGATGGCAAGTAATTTACAGCATATTATAATTTTCTGCACTATGGCTCTATCCAGAGAAAATCTTTTCCTTTAAGCCAGCAATTAAAGATTCAAGTCTAGTCTGTGCCTATGTTATTGTTAAATCTGTTTAACTTAGATGCCAGGCAGTTAATGTAAAGAATTTGTATCCCCAATTCCCAAGGACCAGAAGTCACAGGAGCAGCACAGAACTGCACTGTTGACGTTCACACACAGACAAAACAGTCTTAAAGACAGCCTGCCTGGCACAAATCAGTATTTTACTGTCATTTACTTTCATGTTTAAACCAAAATGTCATAGCTTCCTCTAAGAAAACTGATACAGAGATTTCAGAAGCACATTCTGAAGTATTATAGCTGGCTGGCAAAACATTACATCTGAAATTATTGGTTGCCATGTTGTATAATCAAAGGGGAAAAGAACAGCTGGTTAAAAGGCAGTTCTACTAAATACTTATTTTGCACTGCATCCAAGTTGAATTAACTTCAAAGTCATCATCACTAACAGCAGAAGTTAAAAAGAAGCAAAGCTAAGTCACTTAAGAGAACGGCTATTAAAAAGAACATAATAAAAGTTTCTAATATAGCAGCAAGCTTCGGAGCGTCTCGGCTCAGTAAACCCAAGACAGCACAAACGTAACATTCACAAAAGAATTACTGTTACTGTTAAAGAACCTATACCAAACCATTGACTGGCCACAATGAGGAAGCACATCCAAGTACAACTGAAACAAGCACAATGACACACCCTCCCCTTTGTTCATGGCAGGAATATTTACACTTCAAAGCGCTGAAGCAAATTGCTTTGAGTTTCAGGCCCTGCTGATTGGCCGCCGCATGTAACACACCCCCGCCCAGCAGAGTTCGAGTTTCGACTGTCAGCCAGCCGCTCCGGATTGCAGGGCACGCATCAAGCTAAATAACCACACGGAGCAATTATTTAATAGAATTATTCTAATTGAACCGGTCCTCCACAAAACACACTTGTCGGGAACAAGGCAGATGCGCACCCGCTGTCGTTCCGCTGTAATTCAGTGAGAGCTAAAACAGAGCAGCCCCGCTCCCAGCCAGCGCTCTGGGCAGCTGCCTGCTCTGAACAGCCCACGGCACAAACAAAGTTACTCTGGAGTGTCTGCAGGCAAACGACTGGTACCGGAGTTCGGAGACAGTGCTTGAAGTCACCACTGGACTCGCACTCAGCTGGCAGTTCAATGGTTTCGGCGGCTTCCTACAGGCAACCATCCCCACCACAGA
>NW_009712896.1:0-604 GCF_000703405.1 Apaloderma vittatum | reverse complement strand
GTGTAAACTTCTTTTTCTGTGAGACAACACAGTTAAACACCACTGAGGCGGTGCGGTTAAAAATACCCTTCCCTTCCACCCTCGTTGGCTTTGTTACACCTAAGAAAAATAGTTCTTTTGCCTAAAAAAATAGTTGTGTTCGGAGCTACCAAAATAAGTCCCCGTGCAGCAGTTTGAGGTGGAGCTGGGCTCTTCCCATCTCTGCCGTCTCCTGCCTGAGAGCACTTGCTGCCTCGAGACCAGGACTCCCCTCTTCCATCAGGAGGGGATCCCAGGATTTCTAAGGAAAAAAAACACCCCGCCCCACCCTGCTGGGGCTGGGAGCTCCCCGTCGACACCAAAGAAAGAGCCGCTCGTGCAATCAGCCCCGCGCAGGCGCCGGGAGGAGCCTCCCTTTCGTGGGAAGCCGGAGGTTGAAGAGCATCTCGGAGAGTGTGAACGCGATGGAACGGTTTGTAAAGGGCTTCGAGCCCTGAGCTTCTGAAAGAGAGACGGAGGATCTGTGATCACTTCTGCTTTCGATGGACGTGGCTGGAGGCAAGAAAGGCCGGGAAGTTTTTAGTGTCTCCCCGTAGCTTGTTCCAAAGTCAAATCCTTTGTGCTT
>NW_009712895.1:0-2392 GCF_000703405.1 Apaloderma vittatum | reverse complement strand
GTGGGCTCCTTACGGATGCTGAGCAAACAAACCTGCCCCACGTAACCGTCGCTGTTGCAAACCCAAACCTCGTGGGAGCTTTCCGGACTGCCGTGGCTTGGAGAAGCACAAGAAAACTACGAAGGAGCAAAAGATGGGATGAGTTGGGTCATCTGAGACGCGGGAAGTCTCTGGATCTGGCGGTGAGCCAGCCAAAACGGAGGGGAACGTGGTTCCTGGGAGATGCTTGAACCCAACTGCCAAGTACCTGCATCCCGCTGCGTGTCTTCATGATGGGGATGGCCTTGAGGAACTCCGGGTCCAGGCAGTTCTTGCTGGAAGCTGGGAAAATTAAATTGGAGGATGAAGGAGTGGTGGAAGAAAAGGGTCTACCAAAGAGAAGGTGTGATGCCAAGCCTATGACCATGTCCACCTCCCCAGTCCCTGGTGTTACCCAGCTTTTTCTTGGCGTCCTCAAAGGCTTGCTCAAATCCGAGCCGGGCATCGGGGTTGGGGAACTCAAAGATGAAGGACTCGGTGCCGTCGGCTTTGGTAGTGCTGAGCTCCACCTTATTTGGGGGGAAGGCCATGCTGAAGGACAGGGATTGCTTCTCCGCCAGCTCCCGGTGGATGGCAGCCGTCAGGTCCTTGATCACATCGTCCAGGTTCTGGGGATGGGGACAATGCTTCAGCTCTCAGGGATGGGCCACCACCAGCTACGAGCCTGATGATGCCCCTGTCCATCCTCTAGCGTCTTTCAGAGGCTGCCCCAACCCCACTGTGGCTTTAGTGCTGGTGGCATCTGTGCCCTTTGAGGCCACTCATGGTCATTAGTCCTTCCACAGCTCTCCTTCCCACCAAGGACATCCCAGTCGGTCTCCTGGGGAAGGTCTCTGTCTGGGAGACAGTACCAGGGCCACCATGTGAGACCAACCTCATGCACCCCAAGCATCCTTCAGAAGCTGCCCCAACCCTCCTTGTGGCTTTAGGGCTGGTGGCATTTGAGTCCTTTGAGGACATTCATGACCATCAGCCCTTCCACGGGTTCTCCCTCCTGCTGAGGACATCTCAGTTGCTCCTACGGGGAAGTTGTCCAGCCAGGGGACAGCACCAGGGCCACCACATCATGCTGCTCCCATTCATCCTTTAGAGGCTGCCCCAACCCCATAGTGGCTTTGGGCTTGGTAGCTTTGGGGACCTTTGAGGACACTCATGGCCACCAGCCCTTCCACACGTTCTCTCTCCTGCTGAGGACATCCCAGTCGGTCCTACCGGGAACGTATCTGGCCAGGGGAGAGCACCAGGGCCGTCATCCTCATACCTGGTGGGGGAAGCTGAGGGTCTCTGACAGCTTAGTGACTTGCCCCAACGTGCTGAGGTCTTCATCCAGGCGGCAGATGCTCTTCTGGATGCTCTCCCGATTGGTGGCTTGAGAGGCACCTGTGTGGGGACACACCCGTGGCGTTAACTCCTTCCTCCCTGGCACTGTGCAGGGGGAACCTTCTCCTCACCATCCAGGGGTGAGTAATGCCTTTTGGGGTGGGGTGGGACACTCCAGCAGGCAGTGACGGACCTTTGACGATGTCCACATCCTCCAGTGGCAGCTTCCAGAGCAGTTTGTACTTGCTGGCCGTGTCGATCACGCTGGCTGCCGTGTACCTGGGAGGTTGGGGTGGGGGGAGATGGCTGAGCTGCACCCATGTCCCCCACAACCTAAAGCCAACTCGGCCACCAAGGACAGCCCTAACGCCATGGGCTGATCCCGTTGGGTGACCCCAAGCCTTGGTGGTACTCACAGGCTCATGGAGCTGCGGCGGAGGGAGCCTGATTTGCGCTTCAACGTGGTGCACACCAGCAGGTCCGTGAAGAGGAAGAAGGAGCGGTCCTTCTTCCCACCCACTGCCTTCTGTGGAGTGGTGGGAGACACCAAGGGGTTAATATCTGGCCCCTGCTCCCACTGCCAGCTCTGGCAGTGGTCCCTGCCTCAGTTTCCCCAAGTGTGGCCTTGGCATAGGGAGGCTATGGGGTTGGACAGGTCCCACACTGCCATCTGCATGGGGACTGACCATGTCCCCATGATGGGGAAAGGGGACATGGGTGCAACGGCTGTGT
Source organism: Apaloderma vittatum (assembly GCF_000703405.1). Classification (NCBI taxonomy): domain Eukaryota; kingdom Metazoa; phylum Chordata; class Aves; order Trogoniformes; family Trogonidae; genus Apaloderma; species Apaloderma vittatum. Next base: position 301 of record NW_009712895.1, on the reverse strand, counting down.
GGGCAAAGTGCACAGGGTCCCACTTATGGGGAAGCACCTGGGCTATGGGAACACCAGGCACAGGTTCACCAGGAACTCCGTGGTCTGCACCTCCAGCCTCGCTATCCACCTCTGGCCCGGGGTGGCTGTTAGTTCCCCCTGCCTCCTGCCTGCTCCCAGACCCATCTTTTCTTCCCACACACCAGGGGAATTTTATATTGTCCCCATCGATCTGTCCACCCTTCCATCCATCCCTTCATCCATCCTTCCACCCGCCTTCCATTTGTCTATTCTTTCCATCCATCCATCCATCCATCCATCC
>NW_009712894.1:427-2893 GCF_000703405.1 Apaloderma vittatum | reverse complement strand
ATGCTATACCTACCCTATAGAGGTGGCCCCCCTTGTATAGGGATCTCCTGCCCGTGTTACACATCCCCTATAGGGACATATAGGGGTGCCTCCAGCACACAGGCTGTACAGGACACCCCATCCATGCTATACATCCCCTATAGGGGTGGCCCCCGTTGTATAGGGACCTCCTGCCCGTGTTACACATCCCCTATAGGGACATATAGGGGTGCCTCCAGCACACAGGCTGTACAGGACACCCCATCCATGCTATACATCCCCTATAGGGGTGGCCCCCGTTGTATAGGGACCTCCTGCCCGTGTTACACATCCCCTATAGGGACATATAGGGGTGCCTCCAGCACACAGGCTGTACAGGACACCCCATCCATGCTATACATCCCCTATAGGGGTGGCCCCCCCCCAACATACGGTATGTATGCATCTGCTATAGGGGCAGATATAGGTGGCCTCCACCATGCAGGCTGTAGAGGGATGCCCCACCCATGCCATACATGCCCTATAGGGGGATATATAGGTGGCTCCCACCATGTAGGCTGTATAGAGACACCTCACCCATTCTATACATCCCCTATAGAGGCATATATAGGTGATCCCTACCACACAGGATATATAGGGACCCCCCATCTAGTCCGTGCATCCCCTGTAGGGGCATATACAGGCCGTGCACAGGCTGTATAGGGACACCCCACTCATATTATACATCCCCTATAGGGGTGTATATAGGTGGCCTCCATCACATAAGATGTATAAGGACACCTCACCCATGCCCTACATCCCCTATAGGGCCATATAGGGGTGCCTCCAGTACACAGGCTGTATAGGGACATACAGGGGTATGTATATAGGGGTGGCCCCCCCCTCATGCAGGATGTATAGAGACGTCCCACCCATGCCATGCATCCCCTATAGGGGTATATATAGGTGACCTCCAACATACAGGTTGTATAGAGACACCCCACCCATTCTATACATCCCCCATAAGGAGCATATATAGGTGGCCCCTACACATAGGATATATAGGGACACCCCATCTATGCCACCCATCCCCTATAGGGGTGTACATAGGTGGCCTCCATCACATCGGATGTATAGGGACACCCTGCCCATGCCCTACATCCCCTATAGGGGCATATAGGGGTGCCCCCATCACACAGTCTGTATAGGGACACCACACTCATTCCATACATTCCCTATAGGGGCAGATATAGGTGGCCCCCACCGTGCAGGCTCTATAGGGATGCCCCACCCATGCCATACATCTTCTATAGGGTCATATATGGGTGGCCCCCACCGTGCATATATCCCACCGTCTATAGGGGTATATGGCTGCCTGTAGGGGTATATACATACCTATAGGGGTATATGAGTGTCTATAGGAGTACACAGGGGTATATGGGTGCCTATAGGGGTATATACATACCTATAGGGATATATGAGGGTCTATAGGAGTACACAGGGGTATATGGCTGCCTGTAGGGGTATATACATACCTATAGGGGTATATGAGTGTCTATAGGAGTACACAGGGGTATATGGGTGCCTATAGGGGTATATACATACCTATAGGGGTATATACATAGCTATAGGGGTATATGAGTGTCTATAGGAGTACATGGGGGTATATGGGTGCCTATAGGGGTATATACGTACCTATAGGGGTATATACATACCTATAGGGGTATATACATAGCTATAGGGGTATATGAGTGTCTATAGGAGTACACAGGGGTATATGGGTGCCTATAGGGGTATATACATACCTATAGGGGTATATACATAGCTATAGGGGTATATGAGTGTCTATAGGAGTACATGGGGGTATATGGGTGCCTATAGGGGTATATACATACCTATAGGGGTATATGGTTGCCTATAGGGGTATATAGATGCCTATAGTGGTATGTGAGTGTCTATAGGCAAATATACATGTCTATAGGGGTATATATCTGTCTCGAGGAATATATAGGGCTCTACGGATTTCTGTAGGGTTATATACATACCTATAGGGGATATATGGGTGTCTATAGGGGCATACGAGTGTCTATAGGTGAATATACATGTCTATAGGGGTGTATACGTGTCTATAGGGGTATATATGGGTGTCTATATGGTTATATAGGGACGCCCCAGCTACTCCACACACCCCCTATAGGGGTTTCTAGGGTTATGCAGGCAGTATAGAGTGTGTATAGGGCTCCCCCTGCAAGCAGTATGGGGAGCACAGGCAGTATAGAGGGGATGTATGGGGGCTATACATACCCACAGGGTGTACTTGGGGTCTATAGGGGGTGCATAGGGTGAGCTGAGAGAGCACAGTGGCGTATAGGGGTAGGGAAGGCTGAGCACAGGGTGTCTATAGGGCATATATAGGGGTGTAAGGGTGTCTATAGGGTGCACGGGGGTTGCAGGGCCATATATAGGGGTGTAAGGGTGTCTATAGGGGGCACGGGGGTTGCAGGGTCA
>NW_009712894.1:0-256 GCF_000703405.1 Apaloderma vittatum | reverse complement strand
CATATATAGGGGTGTAAGAGTGTCTATAGATGCACACAAGGAGTATGGATGTCTATAGGGGTGGGTGGGTGTCTATAGGGGACATGGGTACATGGAGGGATGTATGGGTGTCTATAGGGGCTGTCAGGTATATAGAGGGGTGCAGAGGGGTGTCAGGGTGTGTACAGGGGTGCCAAGATGTAGGTGTGGGTGTCTATAGGGAGCATGGGGAGCTATAGCATCTGTAGGGGCAGGCAGGTATAGCTAGTGCAGGTAT
>NW_009712893.1:0-16914 GCF_000703405.1 Apaloderma vittatum | reverse complement strand
TATATTTATATTAAGCATAAAGGTAATTTCAAATGGCATGTAAATATGCTGATGAAAATCTGCCTAGTCCCAAGTTGTGTCTTACAAAACTCTCTATGAACCTTTTTATGGAATACCTGTGTACAAGTCTCTTGGTGCTGTATCAGAGGAACTCAGGAAAAAAAAGAAAAAAAGAAGAGGTTCTTTTTAAACTGGGATGTCTTTCTTGTGATAAGGAAAAGAGTGAATTCAATGGTGAATATAATGGTGGACCTTCATGCAGGTGCCTTGAAAGAGAAGATCTGCAGGTAATTTTGTCCCTTGGCATTTTAAATTATAGACCAGTTACAACTCATGCTGCATAATTTACTCTGTGTGTGTTTTCTTGTGTTTTCTGGAGCACAAGTTAGAATGTAACATGGAAGATCTCAGTTATAAATGCATAATCATTACCTGGAACTTCTTTCTAAAACAGAACATCAAAATGGTAAGATCAGACTGGAGATGACAGTAATCACTCCTGTTCTGAAACTGTAATGTTTATTTCCATGATAAATCAACTAACATTTAGGCTAATTAAAAAATGAGTACTGATAAGCTCAAGGTATCCACCATTATAATACTTGCATCATCCCTGCAGAAAACAATACTCTTTTTAGGAAATCAGGGAAGTTTACACAGTATACAGTACATTTTCCTCCAGAAAATTTATTTCTGTATGAAAATTTAAGTAACAAGAAACTGCTAAATCATTCTTCAAAACTTGCTTTTAAAAAAGATTCTGTTTATTCAAATTTACAGACCTAACTTTTTAAAATGAAGTATAAAAACCCCCATGAAGCTGAATTTCATCAGGCAAGATGATGAAATCTCTTTCTAACTCCCTTCCAAAATGATTTCCAGCTCTCAGATTTCTCCAAAATACTGTTTGAAGCCCAGTTCTCCATCTGGAAAATTTTTGTTATCATACTCTGCAACAAACTACTTCTATGATTGTCTAATCACATAAGCCCCCATTGCTTTTAACAGAAACATTGTGCCTTTTCAAATAGTTAATTGCAGTTGTAAGATTAAAAATATTCTCTCTGTTATTAGAGTTTGTTTTGGCTTTCACTTTTGCCTGCATGTTTTATTTACTTCCTTAGTTTCTTTCTGTATTTTTGCCCCGTAAGGTTCTTTCTGGAATTTATGGTGTCATCTTGCCTCCAAACAGACTTTTATAGCATCATTCCACTTCCTGAAGTATTATGGTAGTTTTTGCGGTTTGTGTGAAGTGTCGCATTAACCGATGTGTTTCTGTCCTGCAGGGCTGGGAGTCAGCCTTGAAATGCAAGGCACTGCCCTAAGGAGAAGCTAGACCCACAAGGATTGATTTATTGCAAAGCCTTGACTTGCAGCACGGCTGCGCAGCCCCTAAACACCCTGGACCAAACTTGCCCTTCAAGAAGTAAGGTATGCCCCTGGGGAAAGGCGTGAAGGCAAAGAGTTGGAGCCTTCTGAGGATGCTGCTGGTGGCACCTCACTTCGTCCTGGCTCTGAACTCAGCCATGCCAGAGCAGGCATCCACAACCCACAGAGACGCCAGGAAAGAAATATGTACCGGTTCTGAAAAATGCCAAGGGAAAGCTGAAGCTGCAAGACAGTTATATACAATGTCTTGGTATCTGCTCTCCGAGAATCATTGCTGACTTATCTTTTTGATTTACGTATTTCTGGGTTGCACATTTTTTTTAGAACTTTGACATATGACCATCCTTCCATTCCTAGACTTTACATTTCAAGTGAGGAGCTGACTCTCTCTTCCTTGAGGAGAATAATGTATCCACTCTCCTTCAGTTTCTCATTTGCTGAGCCTTGTCCCTTTACAATTAATTTTGTTTTGTATTTGAGTATTAGTCCACAATGGCTCTCAAAATGGAATCACCTAGCATCAACACTAGCTTTCTAAGAAGTGAGCTCTACAGTTGTTGTCCAGGCTGCTGAGGGCATGGGAAAAGTGAAGTCTGAAGAAGGTAGAGTGGTCGCTCTCCAAAAAGATCCATCTTTCTTCATTGACTGCAGATAGGATTTGACTAGTTTACATTACATACCAGGCTTTCGCACTTTCAAAATTAGGTGCGGTGAATCTCATTTTCAGCAATTACAGGAGCTTGAGCTTTACATTTTGAATTCTGAGGTGATGAGCTCTGTGAAAAACAGCTCATCAACAAAATCTGGGGGCCTGTGTCAGCTTTACAGTGCTGGTGGGTATCATCTGGAGGTAGGTCCAAGCACTTGGCTTCATCTGAGCCCCTTGCTCTGTTCAGAGGTGTTGACCAGCACCTTTTCTCCAGGTTTTAATCCAAGTGTGCTCTGGGCGATTCTCACTATAACTCTTTCAACAAATACCAAGCACAGGAAGGGTAACAGCAGCATTTTCAGAAGGTTAGTAAAAATTTCAGCAGAATAGCCTGTGAAGACATAGCAGTTTAAAGCAATGCTCTTAATAAAATTTTAACCCTAAAGTTCACCTACGCAAACAAACTAAATATGTTACCCTCCTTTGGCAGTGCCTTGAATGTAAGTAAATTATCCCATTGCAGACTAAGGGTTAGACCTCTTTTTTTTTTTTTTAAACCTGGTATTTTGCAGAGAGGATGCTGACTAACTCAGTTGAAAGCTGATACTCCGCTAGTAATTTCCCATAATTTCCCTTGAGGGATAAACAGATTCTCCCCAATTTGACTGAGAAAGCACAAGGGCTAGGAATTACACAGCCAGCATGAATTACATGCAATAAGTTGTAAAAACAATGAAGAAACAATTGTGCACATGTGGGTGTGCAGTTCACACCCAGCTTGCATTAATTTTCCTTCTGAGACCTGAGTGACAAACTCTTAGGCTAACTTGGAATGAAAATATACTCCGAAAGAAACCTGTATATTGGTATATTCTCAAAATCTGAAATACTATATAATTATTAAGGAAAGCTTATTGATTTGGAAAAGATTTGTTTTCATGAGCTTCTGGGACTGACATTAAAATATAATTGAACTAGAAAAAGCTTTTGGATACAGCAACAAGGATGATGTTCTAAAAAGAGACTAAAATGATTAAGATTTGCAGCTTGGAAGAATGACAATGAGGGCAAAATGAAGAGGTACAAAAAAGTACCACAGGGGAAAAAAAGGAAGGAAAATATATTCAGTATTTCAAAAACACAGGAGAAGAGATCAAACAAAATGACAAGGCAGAGGGGTTAAAGCATACAGGAGGAAGTGTTGGAGGGTTTTTTCCACACAGACTCTAGTTAAATGGTGGAACTCATTGGCAGAGGACACTGAAGGCCAGAAGCATATACAAGTACAAAACGTGACAGGAAAAATGGATGGAAGAAATATCTATCAACAGCAATGAAATAAAAGCCTGAGGAATCATCAGCTGGCTCAGGAAGTCCTCCAGACATAGAGTGTTGGAAACTGGGCAAGAAAACATCCCTGTATGTTTGCCTTGTTCTTGTGCTTCTTCCCCAAATACATGGTGAGAGTGACTGTCAGAAGTTTGATGGGTTTTTTGGACTTCTGTCCTGATCCAAGGTAGCAATTTTTATATACTTATGTAGTTGGTGTCTCTCCCTGGATCTCTCCTTCATTGCTATGGCTATAAATACTTCCTGAAGTTTTCCAGTGTAACCATAACTTCAAAGTGTATTTTGCCAAAGCTGGTGAATTTTCTAATATTTCCCAAGTCCATTCTTCCCAAGTTATTTATCAGGCTTTTGTCCACAAATTCACTAACTTTGTCATATTGAGGACTCTGATCTATATTTCTTGATACAAGCTTTCAGATATAATGAGGCTTCCTCTTCACATGTGCTCTTTCTTAAACCGTATCAAAACAAAATTAATATTTTTTTGTAAGAGAAATAGGAAAAATACATTTAGCGATATTCTTGCCAGTATTAAACAATCAAACTGCAGTAATGAGTAAGCATGTTATGAATAACAAGTATGGCAAAAGCAATGATTAAAATAAATAAACAGAAAAGTCCTTTCAGCAATTTGAGGACCATATGAGGCAATGCATTTTTTTTAGCTAGCCAGCAGAAGTGTGAGCATGAGTAAGATGCAAGACTAAAACCAAAATAATAAGCCAGTGTTCAGACTTACAGAAGAAGGAAGTATGAGCAACTTAAAAAGCAACTGAGAACTGGTAAATAGAGAAAATAATAAATGCAAATAAATCACAGCTGCAGAGGGAATTACAGAAAGTTAAATGTTTGATGATGTGAAATCTAAGTAGTTTAATTCTAAGTGTTAATTATTTCAAGTGCCTTTTGCAGCATGCTGAGTCTAGTGAAACAGTATGAATCACTGTCTAGCCTTAAATATGAACCATAATGGAGTTTATTTCAGTTATAATGTTTGTTTTCCCATTTTTCTACTAAAGCAGTCTTCAGGCATTGTTTATTTAAGGCCCTTCCCCTACCTTCCGCTCTGTCTTTGTACAGCACAACAACTCTTCTTTCACAAATCTCTTCATAGCTGCTTTTAAACATGCAGAAGTGCTATCTGTCATCCCCTAAACGAAAGAGCTGTCTTGACACAAATATTGATATCACTGGTTTATTACAGTTGCGAATAGTTTGGTCTCAGAATGGATTCATACTGTGCATCAAGCTGCAGCAATGTCTTACAAGAAGCTCTGCTTCAGATGTTGGCTCCCACACATGTGGGAATTGGGCATCTTTGTGCTGTTCTTGGTGAACTCAAAAACCAAGGATAGTATTGAAGTTGCCATAATACGTGGGGGTTTTTTCTCATGCCTTGATTCATTAGGCAGTCACTGATGATATGCTGAAGAAAGGGTTCAGATACTTCAGGCAAAAATAAATTTTATTGCTTTTTTTCACTTTTTCTTGATTCACTGCGTCCAATAGAATAGAGCTTATCTCAGTCTGTTACTTATGCACCAGAAGACCGTAAGTGAAACGATTCCTCAGATGCAGATACCCCAGACTTTCTCAGGGGTGAAATTATGAAATTCAGTTTATATTACAATGAACAATTTACACATGGAGAAGTCTTGTATTCCTTATATTAGCAGCCTTCAGCAATTTAAGAAGAATTAAATACCAGGCACAATTTGCTAGAATCACTACATCTCAGTGCAGTATAAGCTTTTGTGGATGCTATAGATGAACAAATTGGTGACTTTAGACTATTACTGCTTCTGTGAGAATACGCCTCCTAAATTTCAACAGAAAGGAAGTGTTAGAAATTTAACTTACGGAGTTGCTTACATAAATCATAGCGAGATGCTAGTCTATGTCATTAGAAGCTGAAATACTTACAAAAGTATGTATTCTACATTCAAAAATTCTGTGGGTAAGAAGTTAGCTGTTATTTGGCCATGAAGTGCAATACACATTTATGCCACTATGCAAATAACAATGGTAAAATATTATCTAGATATTATCTCAGAATCCACGAGGTGGCAGTGTCATAGTTTTCTTAGCATCACACCCTGAAACAATTTCCTTTTTAAATATCTACATTTCATTGTGATATCTATCACCTCAGTTTAAAAAAAAAAAAAATGGGGCAGTATTTGAGATACCTCTTTCAGTTCCAAAACCTGACAATGAAAAATTATTTTCCAAAGAAAAGGCAGAACTGCTGTGTAAAGGTGAGGAGCTGGCTTCCCGTGAGTCACCTGCTGTGTTCCTGGGTGTGCAGTGCTGGGGTGCCTACAGAGGCTTGTGAAGGACACTGAATTGAGAGGTGATCACATCCTGCGCAGAAATTAGAATATCACACCCTGAAACCAGCCAGCCCTCAAAACCTACTTTAATTTGCAGTAGTAAAAGTAAAATAAAAGATTAATGGCAATTTCTCCCTATTTCTGTTTCATTTAGAAAGCCTTGACTTTGCTATTTGGCAAAAATACTGAGCATTAGGCATATGTTTGTTTATATTGGATCGCTTTAATAAAAAGCTTCTTATTTAGAAAGTGGACTAAAAAATATGTCCCTAGGTTCATGAAAATGTATCTACGTTGTATTTATAAAAACATCACGAATGCAAAGCTACTGAGAATATCTAAAGAGCAGATACCCTTGTCCTATTCTAGTCTTCCCCAGGAAACACAACATCCCTATTGCAAATGAAGGAAAAGGTCATGCAGAATTTAACAAGTGGTTTTGTTTGAATTCCCAGGCTGCTGTTGCCTTCGCAGCCGCTCTAAGGCTGCTCACGGGCTGATTTCCTCTGTCCTGAGGTCCGAGGTTGTGGCCATCACCCTGGCTGCTGGCTCCTTGCCCAGGTGGAGCTGGGTGGCCCCACACAGAGTTACTGTCACGTTGAGCAGATTTATGTGATTGGATAAATCGCATCCTGGGATCTGTCGGATTCCCAGGAGGATGATTAATTAATGTAACCTTATTTAAACACAGTATATCAATTCCAATCTTTTCTATATCCAGCATGATCTTTCCTCCCTTCAGCAGACACCGGGGATGTGGGGCCATGAACACACAAATGGAGTTGTTCTCAGAAGAGCCTGGAGAAGCGGAAACTGAGGGGAGACATTATCACTCCCTACAACTACCTGAAGGAGGTTGTAGCGAGGCGGAGGTTAGTCTGTTCTCCCTAGTAGAAAGTGACAGAACCAGGGGAAATGGCCTTAAATTGCACCACGGGAGGTTCAGTCTGCATATTCAGAAGAATATCTTTACTGAAAGTGTTGTCAGGCATTTGAACAGCCTACTCATGGAGGTGGTTGAGTTGCCATCCCTGGAGGTGTTTAAGAGATGGGTAGATGTTTTGCTGAAGGACATGGTTTAGTGGTGTTGCCAAGGCTAGGGCAAAGGGTGGGCTCGATGACCTTGAAGATTTCTTCCAGCTGAAACTGTTCTATGATTCTATGATTCTATGAGCCAGTGTGGGGATTTTCTAGACACCTCCCACAGCAAGAGCTGCACAATTGGCTTACTCAACCAGTCACCTCCTCAAACAACTGGTTAGGTTCTGTGGCAGCTACTGTCCTCTTCTTGAAAAATCAATCTGTGATTGCACCTCTTCCTTCTCTCCTGGTTTTCCTTCAGTGTAATCTTCTCCTCTTGTTCTCCCACTCTTCCACATGGCTCTGCCTCCTAATCCCCATCTCTGTCTGGTCTCTCTCTTGGGGTAATCTCTTCCACATGTAACATCTCAGCCATGGTCCCAGGTCTTTTGCCATTCTACACTAAGCTCGGCAATGAAGGTGCCCAACTGGAGGTGCCTACTTGCAAGTGTCCACATGCTCAGTGCTCAGACCACGTGGAGGTGTAATTGATACCGCCAACCAGCTGAGGAGACACAAAGACATCCAAAATGAGTCTCAGCATCCACTTCATTCCTCTGTCCAAGTCAGCCTTCCAACTTCTCTGTGAACATGTCCCATCTCCAGCAGCTCACGTCAAATCCCGTTGAGGCATTGCTTTTAGCCTTCCTCAAAGCTTTATTACCTGTGTCCTACAAGGATAAACTGGAGGCACGTGTCCACTACTCAGACCTACTTCCAAGTGTTCACACCTAGCCTGTTTCTAAATCGCAGCTTCTGCCTGAGTGAGATCTCTGTAGCCTTTCAAACCCATCTGCAGGTATTCAGAGCAGTGGTGCTCAGCTCCAAGACCAGGCAGAACCAGCTCCCTGCAAAAGGCACAGAGGCTGCTTCCCATCCAGAAACCAGGCATGCGAGGTTTACACTAAAGCTGGTGAAAAAACATCAAGGTTTGATGAGGAAATCCCTTACTGGAAACTTTCATATTTAAAAATGGCAACCTGCCCCATACAAAGTACAGTTGATTAGGCTGTTGAGACTGCCAGGATATGAACAGCAGAAGAGAAACAAGGCAGTCCATGAGCCAAAATCTCTGCCATCTCTTAATGTCCATATAAGAGCTATCTCCCAAACTACTGCGGCAGAAGCAGATAGGTAGTCCAAGGGTATCTCATTAGCCATAACTTTAATGAAACTGTTAATTATTACACCTAGTGAAATTATCCCTGTACACTTTTCTGCATCTTTAATCTTAAAAGAGAAAAGAGACAGAACTCTGCAGTGAGGTCTAATGTTACCTTTCATAATGAGAAAAAACATCAGCAGTTTTGAGCCAAGAAATTTAGGCCCTGCATAAGTACTGGGGGTTTGTGTTTTTATCTGTGGATTTTGTCTGCTTTCTCCCTTGAAGACAAAATGACCTTGTCTCATGGACAACACTGGAGATAACAAAACTTAGCAAGAATATTTCCACTGAGACTTGATCTAAATTAACAGGTTTTGAAACTTCCATCTCTTGCATTTGCCTAGGGGCTTCCCTCATAGCACCCCAGGCAAAAAAGCTGGGCTTTGCTTGTCGAACTACTCATCTCTAACTGAGACCCAGATAGGAAGGATTAGATGTCCTGCATCTTGAATGTAGTATATGAAGAAAAACAGAGCAATCCGTATTTTAGATGCGCTGAATTACATTCTCAGACATTTTTCTTTGTGCTGCTGTTTACTATAAAAGGAGACCAGACTGACAAAATCCCTACATTGGGCATCTCAAAAGGCACATGAAGTGAACTGGGTCTTGCCCAGGTGAGGGGAGAGGCTGCGAGCAGAGGTGAACCCACCCTTAACACCGAGGCCACTCCACAGGGATGGGATGGGGCTGGAGATCCTCCTTTCCTTCCTAGAAAGAAACAGCCTTTCTTTTTTATCTCTAGACACACCTCCAACCCAACTACTCCCTTGACATGTTTGGGTTGAGATTAGGTCTCTTCCCTGATTAATGCCAATAGGATGTGTGCAATGAGACACATCACAGCCTTCTCAGATAATGTTAACAGTTATTACATCATTATTGTCATTAAAGAGCACTAACACATACCAGGAAAATGTTTGCAATACATTTTTGCCCTGAGAAAAGCATTAAAAACTACTTCAAGATGAAAAAGATCTGCCTAGGCTTACGCTTTGAAAGGAAATTGAAAACCCCCAACGAGTGGCCAATCTTCCTGCATTGCCTTCAGTGTAACTTCTGAGAGTTTCACAGCACTGATTCTTTATTTCTCAGGGGACTGAGAGGACAGGCTGAAGTGACCTGGGTGCTTCAAAGTGGCCAGCTGACCTCGCAAGCTGGCTTGACCAAGGTGACCAACGCGACCTCCTTCTTCTAGTGACCGGGATGCTCAAGGCAGATGAACCAAATAACTGATTTCTTCCTTGTTTCTCAAGAAATGGTTGCAGACAAAAATCCCTGGATTTCACAAACAAACAGTTATGTGAGGAGCCAACTAGGCAAGTAAGCTACTAGTGTATAGATTAACAACACAACATTGGCAAAAGGATTATTTTAAGAATTAGCTTCATACCACAAGGTCCTAATTTCAAAGCTGTCTTTTAAATTGTATTTTCACATGAAGCTTACCTCCTTGACCTATTTAGGCTCCCCAAAAAAATGTTTCCTTTAAGATTTTTGGACTTTCAGAAAGATAATTCTATATAAAGCCTACTTTCCTCCCTCTGCTTCTCTAGAGGTTTCCTTCCTGTCTTACCTTAGACAAGACAGTGGTTTTCTCTGTTCCTCATGAACAGAGAAGCTAATAGCACTTCTCAGCAGTAGTTTTTGCGGAGGATTAAGACAGCAGGAGTTTGAGATGCTCTTCAGTATGTTAGCATGGCAGACAGCTATAAGGAGGAAAAGCATACGTAAGAAAGAAGAAAGAAAGAAAGAGTAAGATCTTCCTTGTCGTTTAGTTGGGAGTCAAACTTTGGGAGCTAATGTGGGAGTCAATCAGAGCTGGATGTGTCCTGATGGTAATTGCAGCTTTTATAGGATCATTTAAATTGTCTGTCAAATGAAAATATTTCTGTATAATGAGCATGCTATTAAAAACACCCCTGCCAAACGGAGGGCAGACACAGTCACCATATCTATGAGAGACTGGCACAGACATGCAGCTACCATCGAGCTGGGTGAAGATCAGGGCGCGATGCCTGAGCCCTCCCTGGCCCTCTGCAGCAGGCTGGGCAAGTAGGTTGGACAAGTACCGCAATTTAATTTGGAAAAAAGCATCACTTTCCAGTTCCTCACCTCTGATGTACTCATTATACAGCTAAATCTCCTGAGCTGGATGGGTTTTGTCCTACTGGTCCCCTCTTTCCTGCTGCCCAGACCTCGATGGGGTGCTTTTGTTCCTTCTTAGAGATAAAATTAAATCTATGAAAGTGACCAAAATCAGGAAGGTGTTCTTACAAAACCCACATTTTAACTTTGATTTTTGCCTTTGTTAAAAACCTCTCAGTGGATAGAGGAAAGTGAGACATAAAATTACAGTGCTGAAGTAATCACTTTTGCTTTGGCTCAGTATTACCTAGAAACTCCTTGTTTCATTTGATTTGAAAATGTTCCCAAACTCAAACTTTAAACTCACCAGAGTCTTTGCTGGTATGTTAAAGGTGCCTTCTCCAGAGATGTTACACAGCAGTGTTACTAGCTCCCAAAGGAACACAAACTGTAGAATTTTAATAATGATACAAGGATACTCAGATTTTTTTTATTTTTTTTTTTTGGTGCAGAAGCATATTGCTATCAGTATAGATGTATTGTTAAGGGCACAAATATCTCCTGGCTACACATTATGGGTGTACTCCTGCTTAATTTAAAATAATGGGATTTTAACGTTGACTTCATTCTCCATAGTATTAGATTCATAATCAGCACATGTGTCTAATTAAATTATGAAAGTTATTGAAAGGAATAATCTACTATCAAGATTCTTATGAGTTGGGCTGTATACTAACCTAGTCTTATGAAATACAGCTTTTGGCAAATACCATATACTTACATCATTACAGAATCAACAATCTTATTCTACAGTTAACTTAAAAATGCAGATTCTTTATTGATAATGAACCAAATCCAGGCCTGACTTACAATAAACTGGCTTGATCACAGAATACATTTCTCAGTCTTTAAAAACTTATCAGAATATGTATTGTACATAAAATGCAAGATATTCTAAACTACATCTGGGAAATAGCTCACATTTAATTAAGTAAAAAGCGACTACGAGTTTTTAGCATTGTGTTCTTCTTCTTCATGGTCACGTCGAAGACATATTTGATACACTCATACATGCGTAAAGGATCAGGTTTTCCAAACCAACAAATAATTTTGTGTATAAGCCCCTAGAGGTGGTGAAAAGATGATGATGAAACCTGGACATAGTTCTTCAAAACTAAGCATGCCAGGCAAATTCCCACTATAAACTACATCAGTCTGAGCTTTTGCCAAAAACCTCCACTTTGACAGTTATGGAGAGCTAAGATGGAAGCTTCCAAGTCTGCAAACACTGGTGTATGCAACTGATTTCATTACCAAACACATTCTGTAATGCCTCTCATTTCTTTCCACCGATCAACATTATACAGGATCTACTCCTTTCTGTATTCCCTGGCATTTCAGGGAAGTTTTACAACGGTAATTTCTGTTTTAAAGTGCTTTCTCTCATGTTGAAAAATTATTGAGGAAAAATCTTTTGAGTTAACCTGATAACAGGCGAAGTGCTAAAAATGCAAGAAATATGCAAGCAGAAAATAAATGGACTTTTATTTCTTCAAATCCCTCATCAGCATTGCCTTAGGCAGTAGCATGCTAAGATGCTTTCAGACAACGGAGAAATCTGAAGGTGATGGTTCTCTTTCAACCTGCAGGAGCTCACCAAAGGTAATACTTGTGCAAATGGCACGCCACAGAGCTGCGCCACAACCTACAATGTTGAGTGCATCCACAAGAACCAGGCTGCAGATACCCGCGGCACCCAGCATCACCAAACTGAGGTATGTGCGTAACTTCAGGCATCAGATAATCTCTAGTGAAGCTTATGTCCTTCAAAAGTAGGCTGACTTGGGACTGTGTTTGCTCACGCCTGCTCACACGTATGTTAGTACAGTCACACCCTTCCCCTGCTCGCCAGGTGCACACATAGCTGGAGGCACAATTTGTCCCTGTGCTTTTAAATAGGCAGAATTTCTATTTCCAATTATCTGGCTGCTATGACCTTTGTAAACACAAACAGCAAACTGAAGGGGGAAAAAAGGCTGCACCTGAGTCACAGGAGTCCGACTGAAAAGACACTTCTGGAAACTTTCTAGCAGTTGGTCCAAAAATAATCCTTAAATTATCATAGAGTGATTTTACTACAACACAAATACAACATGTTTGCAGTCAAAATAAGGTAGGAGTACATTTAAAATGTACTGGAAAGAATTTTGAGAAACAGTCACTTATCAGACCATTTTAAGACAACTAAATTTGCAATACCAGTGAACATGAATATAATACACAGCAAAGTCCTCACTTCGTAAATAATTGACTTCTGAATATCATCAGGTTTGTTTCCAGTGATGCAAACAAACCTATCGTGTCAAAGTGGCGTGTATGTGATGGTACTGGGTTTGTGTTTGGCCACTGTGCTTTGCCTGAAGCAGTCCACCATGACTTATGCTAGAAAAGTTCTCTACAGTGTGTGCTGGATAGCCTTTGCTTCTGTTATGTGAGCTCAGGGAATGCACCAAGGGCACATGCACCAGTATCCATTTCAGGGACACAAGCATAAAATCATAAAATCAGCTTTCCATTTCTGAAATGATTTCTTGGTTTTGTTCATTTGGAGATACTCATTCAGGGATTTAACACATTTCAACACCATTAGGAAGGGAGGCAAGGCTAGAGTGGAGAGCAACGCTGCAATCCACACCATCTCCTCCCAGTTTCCCTGCTGCTTTCCGGAGGGGGATGTGCCTCCTCACTTTAACATAAATCTCGGATGCTGCAAGCCCACCCTCCTCCTTGGTCTCTGACCTCCTCCTTTTGCAGGCATGAACACTCATGTTACTGCATAGCAGATGGATTTGAAGAGCTGGTCTGACTCTAAATCGTAAAAGAACTTTTGAGTGATTACTTTTTTTTTCAGGTTCCTAAACTTCGTGTACCAGGTTCCCACATGGTCACTGAGGCTCTGGTACTGGCACAACAGGGACACAGACCCATAGAAATCCAGACTTCAGGTGCACTAGCCCCACCCATGTGTTCCTCCAGTCTAAGGCAATTCGGTTAGTTGATGCCTGCACCATTAGGATTTTGGAATCACCCATTTTTGGAAACCCCCATCAAGTTAAATAACAGACTTGCCTTTGCTCAGCCAATACATAGAGAAATCTCCTGTGATCCACAGGGCAATGAGTGAAGTCATGTTTTGTTGCCATCTGTGTTTCCATACAAATGGAGAACTGCCCAGGGTACCTTAGTGATTAGAGATTAGGATTTTTAGCTGTGGACTCCTGTTTCTGGCTTTGTAAGTGACTTTTGCAGTCTTTATCCACAGGCTGCAATTTCTTCTGGTGCCACTGTTGACTCTCTTACAAACAAACAGAAAGTACTTATTTAGCTTGCAGAATCCATGGGTTTAGTTAATAAATGCCTAGATCATTAATAAATAGCCATAAAGTGCAGCAATGATCAAATCTTTGGAGCCTACGGATCTAAGTAGCAGTTGTGATATTTAGTCTGGTTTCCAGAGAGGCAGAATGGTCACAGGCATACTTTCTCCAGAGCCCAATCTCCCCAGTCAGCAATGTCTGTCACTGTCCACCGTGTGCTTTTTGAGCCCAGGAAAGACAGTGAAAGACAGATTATGTCAGAGAGATTTGAAGGGACAAAGTAGTCACTGGGAAATGGGCCTCAGGCACAATCCCTTCCCTGGGCTGCCCCTGGCATTTTGCAGCCAGGCTGCCTTCCAGTAAACAAGGGTTTGCAGGAATTACAGTTACACATTACCCCAGCACGCTGTTGCACTGATATTTTACCTCTGGCTCACTGGTCTGTAAGGCAGTTGCGTTGGGTGGAGTTACCTAAGGCTCTTTTTTTGGGTATCACCCTCCAGGGAGACTCAGACTGAGCTACTCTCAGTCCCTGTTGCAGGGTACAGCTCCAGGAGAGTCCCTCACAACCACCACTACTAAGCTCAAGTCTAGAGATCTTCATCTCATGTGTTTTTAAGCATTGAATTAATTCCTTTCCACTGTCTTGCTCCTTGTGAAATCATTTACTCATGAGTAAGCCCTGCTAAGTCACAAGTCTCTGGAGTCTCACAATGACATTTGCATTTTATATCTGCTCCCAAAGGTGTGAATGACTGCAGCAGAGGACAAGGAGCAAATCCACTGATGCTACCATGTAGCTGTGATGCCACGCACTATAGTGTGGTCCTGCAGAAATGCATACTAGACCTATGTTTGATTCTGCAGGTTTAGTTTTCAACCTGCAGAATCAAACAGGTGGTTAGATCCAGATTTACAGAGAAATGTAAATATCTTCTCCTTACTGAAATTAAGTAGAAGCTGAGCACCTAGGTCTGGTCTTTGGGCTCCATTTTGCTACCTGTAGCTATGATAAATCATTTCTTGGGCTCCAAACACAAGTCACGATCGAATCCATAGGACTGAACTGGGACCTTTAGTATGTTGAGGATGCACTACTGCCAATGCACAGAAATTTAAATTGTCCTGTTTTTTTCATTCCTTATCTTTATGTTTGGAAGTTTCACTTAAACATAGCCTTGTAATTCATTTTTCTAACTGCATGTTTGTATCCCTGGACAAGTGGTAGCGTTTGCTCATCAGCTCCCTATCTTGAAACACGTCACTGCTGGGAAGCACATGCCAATACTCTCCCCAGTGCGTTCCAGTCCTCTTGCCGAGTAGATCACCCTGACAGACTCTCCTTTACACTTTTGAATTGTTTGGGTTTTTTTCCAGTGCTGTCAGCTTTTTAAAATGTGCTACACCTCATATTAATGCCAGACACATTAACAGAGTGCAGAGGACCAGCTCCTTTTGGACAGGAGAGAGAAGCAAGGAAAAGTTATAAGGCAAACCAGATGGTAAACAAGAAGGCCATAGTTTCTTTTTCATCAGTTCCTGGACCTTAAAGGTGCTCTGAGAAGCTGTTCGTTGTGCATACATATCATTGTAAGCGCAGTTGAAGGGAGTATCCGAGGATTATCAAAGCCCCACTGCAGTGTAGTTGTCTCATACAACTGACCTAAAATAACATGGCATCGGCATGGTCAAAATGGAAAGGAAACATCTGTTTCTCCTTTTTATGTTAGTGACAATCCATTTGTTAGCTTTAGAATAGCACAGGCTGTCCCACTGATAACAGCTCGGGTGCTGGCTGTTCAGCTCGGGCAGGTGCACAGGGAACTGAGGAGCAGACTAAGAACAGATAACAGGCGGGGCTATCCTTTAGGGGATGAGCACAGGGCCAAAAAAAATTTTCTTTATTGCTTTCTTTCAAAACTAATATGGGAGATTCTTCCAAATCTGATGTAAATGTATGGATGCACACCGATCAACGGCTCACTAGCTGGAGCCCAGTAAGTATTATGATCTAACTAACCACGCTTTTCCCTCTGGGGGCTGGCACCGTGTGTGCTGGTTCTCAGTCTTCCTTTCCTAACTACCGCTGAGTATTAATTGAAGTAAAGGTCATTGAAGTAAATGGACAGATTTCCAGAGACTTAAAGAAATGAGATCAGATTAGTCAGAACATCTGTATCACTGGTTAGTTTTTAGTACTTTTCTCTTTGAAGGAGCTTGAGAAGGGACTAATTTTGTTTTCACTTGGTATAATTTCTAGTGTATTGCTAACATACATGAAATGAGGAGACAATAAACATAACCTCCCCTGTACCCTTCTTACAATTTTCTTATTGAAATGGGCTGTCTGTCCTGCTACCTATCTGTTGTCAGTGAAAGACACCACGGAGTAAGAATTTCACAAGTTAAATACATAAAAGCCTACATGCTGCCTTGATCACACATTTGTTTTTGCAGAGAATTGGTTTATAGCTAGGTTAGATGTCTTTATCACTAGTGCCAAATAGCCTATAGGAAAGAGGAGACAGATAAACAAATTGTGAAAGTGCCGCTGATGCAGATTAGTGGAAGGCTGTGTAACTGCTTTTTAAAAGCATTTTGTTCTGATGTACAGCTTTGTCTGTACACACATCACAGTGACATCCCAGGCCTAAACCAAATGCATACAATACTTTTATTTTTCCTTTCAAAATGTTTTGATGTAAGGTCTGACATTTTTCCCATGGTTAATCATGAAACCAGGCAATGTTTCTTACAGTTCCTCTTACTTTCCTCATGCAAAACATGCATCGGTTGAAATGATACGATTAAGGGGAGCAGAGTCGGGGCCAAAAAAGGAGGCATGCAGAGGGAAAGTAGATGGCTCCCATAACTTCTATTGGAATATGGAGCCTTTCACTTAAAATCTGGTTTAAATCAGTAGCTGCTGAAACTCATTACTGCAAAAAAAAAAATATGTGTCCTGTAGTGCAGGCCCCGGTGTTGAGACTTGCAGTCTCTCAGCAGCTCCACAAGTGTTCACGGCATTGCTCAGTGCCTCTGTTTCCCAGCACCTTTGAAAGATGAAGCCACCCTCTGCCCTGCAAACCTTGTGAGAAACATCATCCTGTGCTGTTCAGTATCCTGCAAGAAGCACGTATGGGGGCAGAGACCTGTTTGACGGTCTAGACTGAAGCGAGGTCATTTATTCTTAATTACACGTGGACAGCCAGCACCGACGTTATGTCAGGGGTAACATGGGCTGAATCTGTTCTCTGCTACACAAACTGGGGGGAGCCAGAGACAAGCCTGGAGGTGCCCAAATCAGGTCAGGTGCCCTCCCAGGGTAAGGCTTTAGCACTTCTCAGGTGCACACACCTGACGGTGCCCCTTGGCCGAGAGTGCTGGGGGGGAGGCTGTGCCTGCGCGTCGCCCTACCCGCTCAGCCTGAAAACGCCCGGGTGCAGGACAAGGGCCACCAACGGTCCTCTCGTCGCTTTGCTC
>NW_009712892.1:0-2784 GCF_000703405.1 Apaloderma vittatum | reverse complement strand
AAAAAATAATAATAACAATAAATAAAATATATATATATAAGAAAATAACTAAGGACAGAACAGAGAAAAAAGTGACTTTGAGGGTTTGCTCCCTTCACGTGCACTGGTGAGTCTTCACAGACCCAAAGACCCTTTTTATCGAGATTTTTGCCCTGTTGTCTTAGAAATTTTTCCAGCTGTAACAACTCCTGAGAGGAAACATCTCTCTGGTAAGTATTTTTTCCTACAAGGAGTCCCTGCAGAGCCTCCTTTTTCCCCCTCGGCGAGCACTTACTGCCCACTTTGCATCCTGAGAACTCACCAACAAATTGCTTCCACACTACACCCCAACTTCAAAACTCGTGCAGTACAAGGGTTAACCAACTTAAACGTTTAAAGAGTCATGAAATGGACTGTTTCCGCTTCCCATCTGGCTTTTATCAATTTTAAGTCGGTTTCAGAAGTACTGCTACACAATCAAAACACCCAATCTCCCTAGTCAGATAATTCAATTTTATAAATGAATTACTTATGTGCCTATAAGTAAATACATTCCTAGGCAAGGAGATATTGACTGCTGTCAATGAAATAATGAAGTCCAGGGGAAGCGGCCGGGGCTCAAGCGCCAGCCCCTTGGAGATGTTTTTCTGGGGTGCAGTGAGACTGGTGAAGCTCTCAGCGTGGTGGTGGACCTGGTGGAAAGGAGGGATGGGACATCTTGAGCCACCTCTGAGGACCACAGTGTGGACCAGGAGCAATGTCGTGGCTATAAAGCGGGGATGGACCTGACTGCGTGTTTTGTGGTACCTGGAGGGGAAATATATTGAAAGAGAGAGTTGGAAGGGACAGACAGAGCTCCTGCAGAGCGGGTGTAGAAGGTCCCAGCCTTCCCATGTCCCTTTCAGCCCCACCTTGTTTGACACCGTGGTAAAGGAGGGCGAAACCCTGTGCTTAGATGTAGTAAATCTCCAGCAAAAAGACCTGACGCTGCAGGAAATTGCTTTTTGGCTCATGAGGTCTTTATTGAACGTGGACCTTGTCCTAGCTCAGACACAGACATAAACATGCATCTAGGCACCCCAGCTGGGTGGAGATCCTGCCTGCTGGCACCCCCGTTGGGTTTCTCTCAGCAAAACGTCACATAAAGGCAAATGCAGACTCGTGGCATCAAGTTTAATCTGGAAATTCGTGAGGATCCTCTGACGGCTGTGCATCTTGGGAACAGGCCTTGGCCACGTGCCCTGTGGATTTCTGCTTTCCTCCTCTTTTCATTGCTTTGTTTCACAATGAACCGAAGGTGCCACCAAGGTGCCCTTGGGCTGGGACTGGGGAAGGGTTTCAGATCATTCGCTTTCTTGCGGCCCCGTTGGAAAATACCGATGGGAAGGCAGCCCAGCCAGAGGGAAGCAAGTTGTTGAGGTGAAGGATGAGCTGGATAACTGGAATCACCTGGGGTGGGCAGTGGGTGGGTTTTTTCTTGTCTTTTAAACATCTATTTAATAGGAACTAGGTCATTAAGTTGCTGTGAGTGCACTCTGGACATGCTTCTCCTTGGACTTGTCACTTTTTCAGTGATTTCCTTTTTCTGCAGCGGGGATTTGACAACATCAGAAGCCATCCTAGCTGGTGGGACCATTTCCTTGGGAGCTTTGCATGGTTTTCTGCTGGTGCTTCACTCACACGGGCTTTTTCAAACTCTTCTCAAGGGCCTGCAGCTAGAAGCAGGGTTGTAAAGATCCGTTGCATAAGCTGTAACACCTTCCTGAGAAATGCCGAGCTTTGCTGAGCAGCAGGATCTGCTTCCAACCCGGCACAGCCCAAAATGAACCTCATCACTGGTCCAGCCGGGGTCTGGAGGACGTGGGGTGCTGGCTTGTACATCGGCGCTCGTTTCCAGCAGCGGTTGGAGCTATGCAA
The DNA here is from genome assembly GCF_000703405.1 of Apaloderma vittatum. Classification (NCBI taxonomy): domain Eukaryota; kingdom Metazoa; phylum Chordata; class Aves; order Trogoniformes; family Trogonidae; genus Apaloderma; species Apaloderma vittatum. Next base: position 888 of record NW_009712892.1, on the reverse strand, counting down.
GAGGGCTCCTGTTGCTTTGCACGTGCTTTCCTCCACCGTTTTATTCCAAAGCAGCTGGAAAAAGGAGGAGAAACACCAGGGTCTTGTAGCAAAATCCACGTGGAGCAACCCCACAGCAGCGTGGAGCTCTCTGGAGAAACAGAGGTGGAACAATTTACTGATTTAGCTCTCCTGGCATGGAAGAGATGCCCAGGCTGGCTGAGAAACGCAGCTACTGCTCTGCTGCCTCCTCAGGTCCTCGCCCAGCGTTGGGAGGACAAGAGTGGGTCCATCCCTCATCCAAGGGCCGACTGACCTGGAGGTTGCTCCTTCCCACCAAACCCTGCATTTCTGCATGATAACTCAAGAAATTTCTGCATAATAACACAAGAAATTTCTGCATAATAACGCAAGAAATCTTTGCTGAGAGGGATCGGGAGAGAGGGTGATGTTTGCTCTCTTATGCATGAGTCGATCGCTAAATAAAGCGTGTGGAAAGCCCGGAAAAACTCAGAGCCGAGCCTTCAAAAGGACGATTTTAGGGGGGAAGGGGCACAAATTGCAACCGCAAAATCTGCCTTCGCCTTCTGCATCTGCAGGTAATTGCAAGCATCTGTGGTGCCAAGCAGAGGGTGGGTGGGGATGAGGTAGATGGGGGTGAATATGCGTGGATCTTCCAGATCGTCGTCCGAGGTGTAAAAGGTTGGAGCTGCCAGGGCAGAGCCATCACCACCTGTACTCGGTAAAGTGCCCGGCAAAGGTATGCCTTGAAGGAAATAAGGGAAATACTTAATTAGAGAGAGTAACGAGGTGAAATGTAAAATAAATGGAAGAAAATTTTAAAAATGAAAGAAAAGAAAATGAAAGAAAAGAAAAATTTAAAAATAAAATAAAATGTAAAAACAGAAA
>NW_009712891.1:5052-5448 GCF_000703405.1 Apaloderma vittatum | reverse complement strand
GACGTGGGGAGAAGGGAAGCGCTTGCAGCAGAGCTTCTCCTCCAACTGCAGCACCAAGACGAGCCTCCGCACTCCCAAAGAGGGCTGAGAGATGCACGGGACACTGGTGGAGCCGGGGCATCCCGCAGGGAAGGACTGAGCCACCCGGGCCCTGCAGAAACACCAGCTGCTGCCTTGGCTTTGGGTTTAAAAATAGCCTTCCCTGAACAGGGAGTGAAACGTAAAGACACATCCTCTCCCTGTGCAACGCTGCCCGACACAATGCGTCCCTCCGCGTGGTCCCCTGAAAAACAAGAGCCCCTTCCTGCATTTCCTGCCTCGCTCCAGCCGCAGGGGACCATGGGGACCACGATCACGCCTGGCCCCAGCACAGCGGGCGGCTGATCCCGCTCCTCC
>NW_009712891.1:2126-5021 GCF_000703405.1 Apaloderma vittatum | reverse complement strand
GATCCTCGTGGCTCCTGTGTTACGGCACCGGGGCACTGGGAAGGGCTGGGGTTGCCCCAGGGATGCCGACCCACCACCGCAGACCCCCCCGTCCGGGCTCACCTGATGAAGTAGCAGCAGAAGATGAGGCTGAGCACGAAGATAAAGATGCCGGTGCCGAAAATGACCATGTAGATGTTCAGTGGCAGGTCCTGGAACGTGATGGGAGGCATCGTGCAGGGTTTACTGGTATAAATCAGCCCCAGACTGCAGGAGCACCCTTTGGGGGGGGAAAAGTCAGCATTTAGGATGGACAAAGGGGAAAAAGAGGTGAAGATGTGCTGTGAGAACGGACAGAGCCTGACTCTGTCCCCTCCAGAGTTTGCAAAGTGGGCAAAAACCAATGCCAAGACATTGTCTCGTGGCCTGTGAATTGGAGATCTCCCCAGGAGGAGCAGCAGCCCCTCGGTGTGGCACAGGCAGCAGACATCGCTGCATCTCTACAGGCACAAAACCCTTCTCCAGCAGCACAAACATACCCCAGGAAGAATCCGGGCGTCTGGGAGAAAAGGAGGGCCCGTGCTTTCATCTCCAGAGGAATACATGGAGGCTGGAAGGGGATTTAGGGAAGGACAGAACAAAAAAAAAAAATAAAAAAAGGAGCTTGAAAAACAAGAACAGTTGGTGTCTGTCATTGTTCCCAGGGAGCCAGAAATGGCAAGGGGCCGGTTTGTCCTTGGTGCTGGGAGGAGTGCTGGGGCTGAGCAGGAGCACGTTCAGCCCCACGGTGACCAAATCTCGCTTTAGCAGCGAAAATGTGGGTGCTGGCACACGCTGGTCACATGCTGCTGCCTGGGCCACATCTCGCTGCAAGTCTGACACCGCAGGGGAAGCGCGTAGGAGGTGTCACACAGAGCTGGTGACAGCACAGCCACCCCAGGAGGGTGCCCGGTCAACCGAGGGGGAACAGCACAGAAACAGCAGCTCTGCTGCAGCTGGGAACTGATGAATCTTTCTTTTTTTTTTTCTGTCTCAAAATCATGCTGACCCCACAAACACTGGAGCTTTTATTTGTCATCAGATCTCACTCAGACAAGGCTTTAAAGGACAGCAGCCCCCGAGCCCCATCTGGGCTGCACGGAGCATCTTCCCGCAGTCCTTCCGCTCAGCACCCTCTGTTCCCATGCCGTGCAATCTCATCAAAAAGCTCCTACAGAAACGCTTCTGGGTTTAATTACAGCTCACTAAAATCCTCCGCCTGTTTCTCATGAGAGGATGAAATTTGTTCTCCGCCACGGAGAGCAGAGACAGGAAGAGAGCGGCGGCAGAACCCTCTGCGCAAGCAGCGAGCCCCCAGGTTTGTCTGCTTTCCTCCCTGCTGCGATGGGGAGCGAGGGCAGCAGCGCGGGCTCCGTTCCAGCTGCTCAAGAGGGGCCCAGGACATCTGCAGAGCAAGGGAAGCCCGAGCAGGAGGCACCCCTGGGGTGAGATCTCACCTTGGGAAACTCAATTCCCAGCTCTTCCTGGGGATCTGCTCTGTGCTGCGCTTTGAATTCACGTGCCCCAGCGATGCAACGGCCAAAGCCACCGTGGCCAGAGAAGCGCTCGGATCTGGGGACCAGGGTTTGCTGCCCTGCAGCTGGAGCAGGCACCAGATGAGAGTCTGGACCATAAGAAATAGGATTTTCCTGCTACAGAGGGCGAAGCCACTTGCTGATCTTTGCCTCTTGTAACTGCCGGAGGCAATTCCTCAGCCACCTCATCTACGGAGCAAGGAAGGGAGGATTTGTTTGCCGGGTCCTCCTCTCCCAGCCTTCTGCTCTCGAGACCACCAGGTGCAGAAAAAGACAATAGGAAAGGCTTTGGGGTTTTTCCCATTTCCCTGCTAGAAATGATTGAGAAATGCTCCAGAAAAAAAAAAAAAGGAAGTATATCAGCTCTGAAAAAACCCCAAACTGAGCAACTAAGTGAGGTAATGCTGGTGCTCAGGGTGGTGGGACACAGCTGCTGATGGATGGAGGAAGCCTCGTTCAAGCTGGCCAGAGAGCGGTGGGTTGTGGTAACAATAATGGGTCACGAGTGACACAATAACGCTTCCTACGTGTATTTCAAACCAAGAGCTATTCCAAGAATCTGCTGAAAAGCACCAGCTATTCCCTTCTGTGCCACGAGAGCCGAGGCAACAGGAACAGCCCAAACCCGAGTTACAGGGAGGCGAGAAGGGCCCGAACGGCTGCTGCCCCCCACAGCCAGCAGCTGCAGCCCGATGACCTGGACCTGCTCCGTGGGCAGCTTCCAAGAGAAGCACTGGGAAGCAGAGTCCCTGAGATGACAAACCCTGATGATTTCATGCTAAGCGCCCTGGCGCATCCCTCTGCGCTCATCTTAAGGTGCTCAAAATCCAGCGAACCCCTGAACATCACACCCAGACGTCGCTCTTCTGCAGGGGGTTGTCCCTACAGCCCCTGCGCTCTGCCCGGCCGTGCCACATCTCGTGGGGCAGAAATCTTTCTCCCCAACGTGGCAAGCTTCTTCCTGAGCACTGCTCTGCATCAGATGCCCAAATTCCTCGCAGGTGGCAAGAGCTGCTTGCAAAAGGCACACGGGGGCTGAGAGGTGGGCAGTCAAAACCAGCAGCAGGGAAAAATCTGAGGTGGAGCAAGAGGTGCTGTAACTCGCAGCCCCATACCGAAGGAAGCAGAGAGGAGCCGGTTTAACACGTCCCTGCCAGCCTCAACACAGCTGGCAAGGCTAAATTTAGACTCACCAGCTTAGCAAGGCTCATTCCTGTTAAAGAGGCTTTCAAGAATTCATGAGCTCCAGGCTGCAGTGCCGAGAAGCGAGCGCGGCTCCGGGGAAGTGCCCTTTCCCAGTCGGGGAGCGGCCATCGGCTCCGGTGGGGAGGGGGGGGGCCGC
>NW_009712891.1:0-2102 GCF_000703405.1 Apaloderma vittatum | reverse complement strand
CAGCGAGGCAATGCAGCCTCCCCGAAAAGCGAGGTCCTCCCAGCCCTGGCCAGCCCCTTCCCCGCCCGCTCCTCCCCACCAGAGCTCATCGACATGGTGGTCCCGTTGGCTGAGCGATGGTTTTGATTAGCGCAAACCCCTTCGCCTGACAAAGGCGTTCATATTTTTAGTTCCAAAGGGGAATGGATCAAATCTGGTTTTAACCAACACAAAACGAAGACCCGAAGGGCACCAAACTCCAACCAAAAAAACCCATTTCACCAGCTTAAGTCTACCAGTTTTGTACCCAAAACCTGAAGGCAGCGCACTAGAACTATTATTTAATTGAAGAAAAGAGAAAAGAGGGATCACTAGACATCTGCGAAAGTACCTACAGACACATGCTGACTTTCTGGACTCTTGTCACTACAAGAAGGATGCTCAGAAAGATGGTTCAGTTCATCAGCAAAGTGTTTTTCATGCAAAGTGCAAAACCTCCCCTTTGTGAGCAGGAGCAGCAAAGACGCTGTTTGACCTGTCGGGGCTGGGGGTTGCACCTCCTCCTCCTCCAATCCACACAGCTTTAGGCAGATTTAGGCACAGAGCTAAATACCCTGTTTCAACCATCACACCCCTCCTCAACAGCCCGTCTGACACCCCTGCAAACACAGATCCTTGTGCTCCAGCGAGGCTTGGCCCCCCGGACACAACATTTTGCAGGATTTTGCCATATTTCAAGTCAGGACAGACACAAGTTTCTGCCCGTACTGTGCAGGCACGGGGGCTTTTGCTGAGCAGAGCTTCTCCCTCACCCCAATTCTTGTTCAATAAAACAAATGGAAAACTCAGCAGGTCATTAAATAAAACCATTCTTTCTCCTCCCACACAAAAGCTGTGGGCTTTGCATCAGAAAATTGAATGCAGCTTCCATATAATTTTTGCTGTGACGCTGGAATAGGCTTCCTGCAAAAAGCTGCCCCTAAGCCAAGCAGATTTCTTAGGGGGTATAACCAGCTCCCCTCCAAATAAAGTTACCTGGCCCATGCTCGGTGACTGCAAAGTGCCCTGAACTACAGCTGAGCAACAGGAGGAAAAATTGTGATGCAAAAGAGGAGCAGAAATGCCAAGGCAGCGCGGTATACACTGTCTGCTAAGGCATCTTGAATGCACCTCTTTAGGCTGAAAATATGATTTCTTTACTGGGACTCAGACTTATTTATACCAACAGCCCCAATTCTGCAAAGGTCCTTAACAGCGCACAGATAAGCAATTCTGCTGGTCTCTGCTTTTAGAGCCTCTAAGCAGCCACAGCTCTCGCCAGCTTCCCAAGGCACCAGCTTTGGGAAACACCAAGAACAGAGTCCACCCTTGTTCAAAGGCCGAGCTGTGGGTTTAGGAGACCAGCTGTGGGCACTCGACTTGTACATTTTGGCTTTAAGTCCCGAGCTCGCAAATACTTGAACCAGCAGAGTCTCTCTTATTTAGGAGGTTCCTTTAACACAACCAAGTCTGCATTTTCTGCTGCGGAGCGTTTACTTGCACCCTGCTTCACGGAAACCCCCACACTCCCCACATATACAGGGCTCAGCGCCCACGGGACCAGGGGCTTCTTATCCCCCAAGTTGCACAAGAACACACAAGGTACGTGTTACACGAGAGGAAGCCATTGGTTGCATTATATTTAGCTTCAAAGGCTGTAACCCTTTCATAAATTAAAATAACTCAGCCTTTGTTGCTCAGGCAGGGCTTTGATGGTAGAATTCCCAGCGCAGCTTCTCAACTACTTAGTCATAAAACCAAACCACTTCTCGTTCTAAACCAAACCCCCCTCACATGTGCAAACTCCACGTTCCTGAAAATTTCTTACACAAGAGTGAGGAGCCGGGGCCTTGTCTGGGGTCCGTTAGAAATAAGTTTATTCCACTTCTGCGGACAGATGAAAGAGGGTGGGTTTGGCGGGGATTTTGGGGTTTTTTTGGGTTTTTTTAGTTTTTTTTTTTCATTGCAACCAGCATGCGAAGCAAAAGCTTGGCAAATTCATTCAGCAATTGGCTTTATTCCTGGGAACTGAGCAGGACTCGCTTGCTCTGGAAGCAAAACCTCCGCCCCGGCTCATCCCCGCC
>NW_009712890.1:0-17113 GCF_000703405.1 Apaloderma vittatum | reverse complement strand
GGGGCGGAGACGGAGCACAATAAAAAAATAGAGAAAAGTGCCCGAGCGTGGGTCTGGGTGGTGTGTGCCCAAAGGAGCGCCCAGCGGGTCCCTGGCTCTTAAAAAGGTGCGGCTCAGAGGGCTAGCAGCCCGAAAAGAGGCAGACCCTGTCCTTGCTTTCATTTTCTCAAGGTGACACAGGCCAGCCTAGTTTCTGAAGCATCTTTTAATCGGAGATAAGAGTAAACAACGGTATAAAATGGTAACAACTCAAGAAGTTCCAAAATTCTGCTCACCATCGACACACAGGTCTTCCGTTGCCCCTAAGTACCATCGAGTAAAAAAACAAAACAAAAAAGAAGCAAAGCCTATGGTGTGGCTGCCTTTCCAGCCCAGTGATGCCTCCATACAGTTGCAAAATCAGAGCAGCCACATTCACAGCTGTCTTGGACAAACCTTATTTTGTAGAAAACCTTATTTTGTGGAAAGTTAAACACAGCCCACCAGTACTGGTCTGCCCTCAACCCAGGTCCTAGCTTAGCCAACTGTATCCAGTAGGTCTAGAAACATCTTCACAAGTTGCAACAGAAAACCAAAATAATTAAAAGGCATGTATTGCGATAGTTGTCTTAGGGGCAATAAACAACCCCCCTCCCCCAGTTCAGAAGGCTGTAGTCAAGACTTCAGAGGGGCTTGCAGCACCAAAATAGGCAGCAAACGCTGGCCTGGTCCCTCGTGAGAGCAGAGATACAAGCTATAGCCTCCTCAGCATATAGCACCCCGATGGCAAAGTCACAACAACGGTTCTGTTAGAGCACGGTCCCGTTCAGAGCTTGGCTGTAGTCCAGAGTGCTCACAGCAGGACAGACGAAAGGGTGTCTCTGCTACAGCCAGGGTAGCTTGGACGTGGAACCCCGCGACTCCACGTTCTCTGTGCTCTCGAGTGGCTTCTGGAGTGCGTCAAGAAGACGGGCTGAGCCCACCCGGGAGCAAACCGTCACCAAAATGGCACCGGAACCCTCCTGCGGCCGGCAGCCAGCCTGGGCCAAACTTGTTGCGCCTTGAGTTGATCCTAGCTAAAACCAGTTTGTCACAAACAAAAGACACCTCTGCAAATATCAACGGGACTAAGATTTAAGTACAAAATGGCTTAAGGTGAAATCTGCAGCTCTGTTTTAGCCTTGGTCATTGGCTTCATCCCTTCTGTTGTGCAAAGCCTCTGACTGGTCTGGATTGTGCCCATTTTGGATTTGCTGGAGGTTCAGGGGAAGGGGTATCTTGATTAAAGATCACTTGGGAATGTGGAGTTCAACACATCTAGATATTTAAAGATAAGTCCGTGTTTGCTCAAGGCCAACCCAGAGCTTTACTCCTCTTCTGTCCACTGGCCGCTAGCCACGTGGCCATTAATGCGGTTGGAGCCGTTACTGGAAGTGCTGCAGACTCCTTTTGTGCTGTTGGAAGTCACATCCTCCTCTTCAGAGCTGCTCTCTACGTCACTGCGGTCATCTTTTGATACCTAAACATTTCAAATGAAATTTTGTAGTGGAAAGGGGGGGAAGGGAAATCGAAAAAATCATAGAAAACAGTAGTTAGAAGGTTGTGCCTGTGCTTCAGTCAGCTACATTCACTTTCTACGTTTGATCCCCAAATCACTTCAAACTCACAAGGAAGAGCCTGTCATCACATAGAGAATGCAATACAGGCACCGCAAATGATAATTTGCAAATACCAGTTCTTTTTTCAAATACTCTGTACATCTGTGACAGCGCTACGCCTTTTTTTTTGCCCTCACCAGATCAGAGGACACTTTGGTTGGTCTTGTCTTCCAAAAGCTACATTTCAGATTGGTTAATTGCAGCTTTTCCCAACAACAAATTTGTTTTGGATCAAAAAAACTACTCACGCCATAACCACCAGTGGCTATGATGACAACAGAACAGGTATATATCAGTTTTAGAGAGAACACTTTGTCCTCCAGGGAGTGGCTTTGATATTTTAAAGATTAACCAGCTATATTTATCACTTTGCTGTTTGCACAAAGTGCCTCCCATTTTCACAGCTTGTGGTTCATACATGAGAACTCATTTCTGAGCAAAAGCCTGGCTGGACTGCGGGCTGGCGAACAACGCCAGCTGTCTCACCCATTTGGGATCAGAAGGAGCATCTCAGCCCCGAGGTCTAGACCTGCTTTTCGGAGTTAGGCCTTTAGTTAAAGGCCGACTGCAAACCCAGCTCAATTTGGTCTGTAGGTAGGAGTTTGAAGCCGCTGCCGGCTGCTCCCGGTGCCGCGGGAGGGCACTGCACCGGCGCGGCAGAGCCAACCACACTGGAGGTGAAGGGAAGAGATGCCGAGCCTGGCCCCAACTGCAAACAAGCTCCTTGGCCGGTGGCCGAGTGCCAGAGTCATAAACTCACCAGAGCCGAGCAGCGACTGTGTGAACGGCCTCCAAAGCAGGCTCTCCACACTTCTGCCTCCGCAACTAATAGCCCTCATTTACTTAATGGGCAAGCTCTCTGCAGTGAGCACCTTTCCACGTATTCCAGGGTTTCATTCTACTGTTTGCTTTGAGTTGGGGTTAAGGCTTTCAAACAGCACCAGACAGGAAGTTTTTGAACTCAAGTGAAGATCTGGCTGAAAGCCAGGTAAAGTTAATGATCTCCAGGATTGGTTTTGATGGGTTTGTTGGATGTCCTGGCTTTTGTTTGTTGCTAGAGCTTTTGATATCTTTCCCCACTCTCCTGCTATGCTGGAAGTTCAAAGGGTCAGTGGAAGGAAGCAGAAATCCCTTGAAATTTTTCCCTTTGTTTGGGGGACAAGTGACTGTTCTACTCCTTTTTGCAAAAAAAGCACTGCATTTCTCCTCTCCTCTTCCACTCAGCACAGTAGTAATGAGCACTAAAGACAGGTATCAGTCTCTGTGGGTGTATAAAAGCAGAAAGGTGAAGGTCATGCAGCCAGCAGATAAGAAAAAACCCCAGGACACTGCTTTTCTCTTCCAAAAAAGCTGCTTTTCTAGCACAGTCAGAACCATCATTGTATCAACCAGGAGAGAAACATCTTAAGAGAAGGCACCAGCCATCTGAAGCCCCAAGACCACAGCGCTGCTTTTGTCACACAGATGTGTTTCAGCGAACAAACAGGAGCACAGATCACACTTACATGTGCAAAGGATGAAACTGTCCAGCTCCAATCTGGCATAGAGAAAAGGAGAAAAGAATGAAGAGGACAGAGCTTAGAGTCCTTTCTCTGGCTAGGTCACCTGGACAGGAGACAACCAAGGAAAAAGAAAAAAAGATGTAGACTTCAGGATACAGAAACAGCTGCAGAGATGGAAAATGAGATATTTGCAGTAGCAGCTGTGGGGAACAGATAAAAAGATCGTGTGCATACTCTGAAACATGCCTTCCCCTGCCAAGCACTGCACAGACAATTACGATATAACAATTTTTCAAGGTTACGTTCCATGGGTAGGGGCAAGCTAGGAAGTCAAACACAAAATGAAGCAGTGATAAGAAAAACTCAGATCAGAATATCAAATATCTGACTAAAAAAAAAAAAAAAAATCAAAAAAAGAGAACAAAACCCAAAACCAAACTAAAAAGCAGCATTTGTGCTACAAAATCAGCTGTCGCTCACTGGTAGCTGCAGAGGAAGTGGCTTTTGCTGAGTAGGCCGGGTGTCAAATTAGTTCCTACACTGGCTTGCCCTGTCTGATGCTACTTCAGTTGAACTATGCCTTTTCTGCTCGGCAACTGAGGTTGCAGCCAGAAGTCAACACTGATCACTCATACGGCAGCATCTGTTGCCAGCTGGCTGCTGTAGTTCCACCTTCCCTCTCTCTAGAACTCCCAATACAAATTAAAATTCGAATACTCAGGACTGAAGTTAGACTGCACCCTGTTAGCCTGGTGACAACCAGAAAGTCCACTGCATTTCCAATCACCTTTTCTCCTCTGCTGCACGCTGCAGCTCAGTGCCTGTCTGTGCCGACAGCCAGAAGCCCGTGTTAATGCTGATGGGTGGAAGAGGCACAACTCTCGTCATCCCAAGAATCGCTGAAGTCAGAACGTTGGGAAACATCTTGTACCAGTGTTCAAAAGAGAGCCTGCTACTACATTACACTCCCGAGCACGTAACACATCTCTCACCATCACCATTATTACAACATGTGAAGGTACTGGAGAATGGTGGTATTTCCTTGCACGACCAGAACAGGGGAAAGCATCTCTGCTTTTGTATACACCTGAAACTCGCATCTGCAGAGCAGCCAGCGTTCAAAAAGCACTGTTCTACAAAGCACTCCTGATGCAAATCCCTTGAGAACCAACGGGTACCAGCCCTCGCTGAAGGGCTTTGTTTCTCATGATTGCTTAATAGGGCTTGTAGGGAAGAGGACCCAGAGAAGTCGCCAGCAATCTTACCTTTCCCCGCATGAAGGCCTTGTAGGCAGTGCGAATGATGAGATAAGACCAGATGATATGCAAGATCTGCAAGGTTACCAAAAGCCCATTGAAGAGCCACCATGAAGGATAAGGACCAATCAACTCCCAGCTTTCAAATAGGGTTGTATTCAAAATCCTAAAAGAGATCCAGAAACACGTCACAGATCGGCTGTGCTGGCAGCACGGCTTCCAGCTCTAAATTAAGGTGACTGGCCAGATGCACAACAGTTTGTATCTCATCTGAGCATCTGTCGCATCGCTTCCGTCAGAGTGGCGACGCAGCCCGTCGCTGGCCAGAGACAGGAGAAAGGCTGAAGCTAATTAGAAACATTTGAACTGCACAACAAACGGGAGAAGATGCGAACATTCTGCAATTTGGTTACACATGCAGGCCTGCTGCCAATTTCCCTCTCAAACACATGAGCATTTATAATAACTTTACAGGAAGTGATGTCAAGCTGCACTGGTCATCAAAACAACTGAACACACTCACACTTGGGCAGTCTTCACTCATATTTAAAGACCAGGAAGGAATTTTGTTCCCAGTGGGCCTCCTTCCCTGTGGGCTATTCTCTTCACTTGGATTTTTATAGATTTCTCCTGCCAAGCTGGCGGACTGGGAACCGCTTTATGGACAAAGCTTTGTGCTTTCTTTCATTACTGCTTTGCTGTTCTTGTCGCCGGGAGTTATTGCCAATACTTAAGTAATTTAATAAACACTTTAGGTTTTATGAAGTAGAGAGGTATGGAGAGACCCTTTTAAAGACATCGTTTATTTCACATAGCTTTTAAGGTTTCACAAAAAAACCAAGCCTTTCAAAGAAAAACCAAAGTCCCCCAAAATGCAGCTAGAGAAGCCAGTTTATAGAGGAATTAAGTGCAATTTCAGAGATCTGTTGATGTTTTATACACTAATTAGGGAAGGGAATATATGTCAACTAGCATAGGGCCTAAAATACCACTGCAAGCTTGTCAGATTTCTCTACAAAGTTGAGGAATTACATTACAGCCAGTGGAAAATACATTAAAGATTTACAGGACTGCTGAGCAAAAGCATGATGCAAAAGCATCACCTCGTGACAGACAACAGCAATAAAAACAACGACAACTCTCTCATCTCTCACTGGACAGAGGCTACGAAGACACAGAAATTAAAGCTCTTCCTTATCCAGACTCCTTTGATGCATTTACTGGAAAACAAGCAAGAGCTTTAATTGCACCCTTGATAGCAAAACGTAAGCGTTGTTTCTGCCTGCTGTCAAGGCACCTAAAAGAATGGGAATGCCAGCTGTCCGTCATCTCGGAAATAAATATATGCAGTAAATCAGAAATAAACTGAGTAATTATCGGACAACCTGAAATTTTCACCAGTGTCTTTGGAAAGAAACAAGAAGTTGGTAACAGCTCATCAACAGAAGAACCTTGCCAAGCCTGACCTACTGAGGCAAGAGGGAATCTCATTACAGGATGATTAGCCCTAAGGCATTTAGCCAGGGTTTTACCTCCCAAGAAACTTAAGACCTATTTCAGGCTCCAAACTGTCACGACACAAGGCTAGGACACAAGTGTCATAAGAATCAGAAACTGCACTGATGACTAAGCCAGACGCCAGACAAAAAAAAAAAAAAATCCAATTTAGCCCAAGAGGCTCTGCCTCATTTGTAACTATTTCCAAAAGTTCTTAAGAGAAGCAAACAAGCCTTCAAGTCAGGGCAGATATGGGCTGACTTGGCTCCAGCTAATAAGCACTGTCATCACTTTGCAGCAAGAGGAGAGGGGCCAGCTGTGCATTAGGATTCGAGTCACTTCTCACACTCGCTCAGCTGACTGCTGAGAGGTTTCTTCATGAGCCTCTTTGAACATACTTGCTCCAAACTTGGGTCGTCTGCCTTGAGGGACAGGCTGGAGTGCTTGCAAGAAGTCTAAATACAAAGGCATTGCTTAAAGGATTGAAAGAATACACAAGACTTTACAGCTCAAGGTACTTACCAGAAAGGATAAATGCCCAACCGTGTAACAATGAATACGACACCAAAGAGCATGAAGAAAGCATCACATAGACGTTGGTACTTGGCATAATTGGCTAGCTTTGCAGCCTGAAAGAGACAAGAAACATGAGAATATTATTCCCTTTGTGCGCTCATGTAATTACCAGGCTGCAGAGCTTCAAAAACCCTCAAGCCATCACATTTGTAAGGAGTTTTGGAACATTTAGGGATTATTCTCAGCACTAAAGCAGTTATGAGGAAAAGCTGACAAGGCAGGATCAGCAGCACAAGTTTTACGGCATATTTAATGCACTTTATCAAGAACAGGAAAGGCAGCTTGCTTCCCTGAGACCATGCTAGCACTGGGTACGCAAAGATTTGGAAGGAAACTCACCTCTAAAAGAAAATCTGATGCATCGTGGAGGCACAGCACCAGAGTTCCAACCCGCACCATATTATTCATATAAGAGAATGTAATGAGTCCAATTGTAGCCAAATGATGGACAAACATGATCAGGAAGTCCTGGAAACAGGAAAAAAAACCCCAGAATGAAGACTCTTAGGCTGTCAAACAAATACAAAGGTTTGGAATAGAGCCACAGACCTGACTAACTGGGCATTAATTCAGTTCAGACTCTGACTCCACTTAATACAGAGCACAGCTCATCACACAACATCAACCATCGTCTCAAAAAGTTCCAGAAAGGTGTCTCACAACATTTGTGCTCCTGTGAAGTCAGAACTCTGCAAACACAGGCACAGCAGAGTCTCTCTGGCAAGGTATAGCTAAGTATGCTTGCAGACCCCGCTGAAAAGATTGACAGGACATGATAGCCCCCTTATTTGGGGTTTACAGTCATATGGCTAGTCCTTTCAGCTCTTGGCATAAATTTGAAGTACACTGCTGTCACTGTTGTCAAGTGAGCAAAAGCGGGCAGAAAGCACAAGATAATCCAACAGCTACAACCAGGCTACTTCGTTAAGAAAATGTTTACAATGCACATACACTCAGGGCTGTTTTCCAGTTTAGCCCCCTGGGGACAACACTTCCACATCGATGTACCTCGCTGTGCTTGCAGTGGGGAATGTAATCCACTTTAATGAAGCCAGAGTGCAAAATTAACCATTATAAACAATATCACAGATGCTGTTAATCACTCCCTTTCTGCAGCTCCTAGTGCCTCACCTGCTAATACTTCAGTACAGAAAAGAAATCCCGGGAAAACTTTTCTTTCTGAACAGTCAGTGCAAGAATTGGGATAATTTGCTACTTTGCAGTTTGTATAACAGAAACAATAAACCATAATTTACTGTGGACTGTTTTCCAACAGTAACAATAAGCCAAATCTCAGGATGCAGCACAGCGGAATTAGATTCCGGCAATCACGACCAGTCATCACTCCTGTTACACACACAGATGAAAAAATTCTTTCAAAAAACCCTATTTATGATGGCTTTAGCGTTCACCATTTTCTCACCCAGCTCAGCAAGGTACTCCTTTGAGCATCTCATTGTCGTGTTTTCTTGCAAGCCTTCTAATTAAATCTATTTTTAAATGGCAATTTGATAAGGGAGGTACTGAGTGACTGTTCTTTCCCCTGGAAGGTGAAAGGGACTCTCAAGGATATACCAGGTTGCTCCTCCCTTCTCCACAGGGCCGGGTAGTGATTATAGAAGGGGGCAGGCTACACACAAAGGCGTGAACGAGGAAGAAAATACAGTTATTACTATACTTTAGCTTTACTGGCCAGGCCCACTCCCATTTTTTACTAGACCTATCTGTTTAGCAAAGTGTTTTTAGTGTGATTCTGGTTAATCTCACCTTCCGTTTAATGTCTGTAAACTGAGAAAACATGAGAGACCAATAGAAGGCCAGCTCCAAGATATAGTAATAATAAAGCCTGGATGTTAGAGGCTGGAAAACAAAGACAGCACAGTTAGAAGACAAAGTACTTTCAAATTTACATTAAAATCCACTTTTTCCTTCCCATGCTACTCTGTTCCTCCAGAGTGCTGGGACGTAAGCTAAAAGACCCCAGGGAAAAATGAGAAGCACTCAACTCTACCAACTTTCAATCTGCTACTATTAACAAAAAATAAAATTGTGCAAAAAGTTGGTATTCAGTGTTTATCTCCTACCTGAAAAGGGTAGTTGTACCAGCACTGTCGTGTGTCCCAAAACCAGGGTGCCTAAAGGGAGAAAGGTAAGTTATTATTCTGTTTCTTTTCTTCCCTATCATCTAAGGCAGTACTGTTTCACTGAAATTTTATCTTGATTCTACTACTCAAGCTAAATTTATTGTAAAGCATCCTAGTGATTTAAAAATATTCTTTCTGCAGTCAAAGACAACTAATACTGCAATGGAAATTCGGTCCCCAGCAGCTCAAATAAGGGAACATAAAGATCACCACCACTAAACGCCCCCTCGTTTTAAGCTGGTGCAAGCACTGAAGGAGTAACACAGATTGTGAAATTCCCAAATTCCAGCAGGACAGCCACAGCCCAGCCAAATGCCACAAAAAACAACAGGGTGGGGGTAACAGACCAACTCACCGTCCAGAGAAACCTGATTCCATAAAAAAATATACTTAAATAAAATGTAAATCTCCACCTGGAAAAAAAAAAGCAAAGATCGATTTTATGAAACAGAAATAGCTTCTGGTTCACATTTGTTAACACAAACTAGAACAACTGTGAAACAACCCCATTCTGACACCTGAAAAGCTTTCACCCACCAAACGGTAACCCTTCACTTGTAAACATTTCAGGAAAAGATAAACCTATTTGTTTTCACACCACACAGGGTTTTGCATCAACAGTCAAGTTGGAAATAAAGTTCAGAATGAACATGCCTCGTTCATATGCTTTAACAAACAACAAGACAACATGTCATTGTTATCCAGAAGGTATCCTAATATAAGTATTTGTCCCTCTTACCTTGTGGCTTTGAGTAGACAAAACCATACTGGGGGGAAGAATTAATATGAAGGAAGTTACTGGAAAGGAAAGAAACCAGCACAGAAGAAATAACAAGTCAGGAAAAAATATTCAGATGCTACTCCACTAACAGAGGTAACTGCAAACATTCAGAAAGACACAAAGAACAAAAGAATGAAAAGAACAGGAAACCAAGAAGTGTCTGGATAAAAGTATAAGCACCATTGTGTAAGCCTGAAGGTCACTGTGTCTGGGAACAAACGCTGATGTACAACATCACCGTGCAGGCAGCACACTCCTCTCGAGTCTAATTACTGGAGCTGTGCACGTGCACACGGACACGCGTGCACCCTGAGGTGCCGTCTGCATCAAGAACCTGGCCCTGCTGCTCACAGCTGGCAGGAGTAACTCCCGTCCATGTGTTCTGGTCTCTCACGCACATATACAAAATAGTTTAGAACACCGAATTCTAAAAATCCCTCCTAACTTCTTTCATGAGAATTTATCTTCCCCTAGCCAACCCCAAGACCCTAGTTTAAAGGAGCAGCTGACCACAGGTTGAGTTAGAAAAGAGAACATACAGCCGGAGCTTTAACATGAAGCCACATCTTGGCCTCTGCACAAACATACATGCTCTCACAAAATTTAGTGAGGGTGGTGGGTTTGTCCTGGTTCCTCCGATGACGAAACCAGCGCTGGATCTTTCGAACATCCCAGTCTAGCTGCTTTGACAAGCCTTCTAACCTTTTTCCATCTGGAGACTGAAGGAAAATGAAACAAGTGTCATTTCTCCTACTTCTCAACCTATTTTCAGTCTGAGATCCCCTCTGTACTACGCTAGAAATGACGCACAGATAAAAAAACCCACACACTAGGAAGGCTCTATGTGTAGGTTAGAAGCAGGAGCCCATTGCCACAAACATTCACTCCAGTTTAACCTCACGAGCCACTAATTAGTTAATTATTCAGAATGCTTTTGGATTAACATTTCCTCATCTATTTCATCGCTTGACAGTGCATTATGACAAAGAACGCAATTCTTCTGTTTCTTAATTTGGAGGGAGGAGCTTCTCAAAGGTCCTGTCCTACCTGTTAAAACTTGCACATCAGTTCACACAGTTCAGACCTCAGGAACACCAAAGCTGAATACATTTAAGGGTTGCTACTCACTGCAAGTTTAGGGAAATTTTCAAATAAGAGCTAGTTTAACACACTCGATATTTGTTTCCAAAAAGGCATCACAGAGACAATGTTATTTCCAGCACTAAAGTTTTAGAAATAAAACTAAATTTGAAAACTGAAATAACTGCACGACAAGGAATATATCACAGCTCTCTGACTGGGAACTCTACTGGCAGTATGTCTGAATAAAGACATAAACGGATTTACAAGAGACATAGTGAACAAAACCTGATAACTACCTCTAAAATGGCCCAGTGGTGAGATAAGCCACGCTAGTTTCAGACTAGCGTCCTTTTAACAAGCTCTGCCAGAGAGCTCTTACAACTGAAAGATGATAAGCACATTTTACTACTTAAGTTACATACAAACCCAAAAAACTATGCAGCATGCTGATTTAATAAAGAGTCATCAGACCATTCCACTGAAAAGCAAAATCTGTCATTTGATTTTCAGTATTTAGATCATGACTTCCTTTGTAATTCCATCACAACCATCTCTCTCCGCACTTTACCTGAATTTAATGGTTCGGGCTACCTGACACTTCTGCGCTGGAAGTGAACCTGCCTCAAAGGACAATTTTACAGAACTCCGACTTCAGAACAGCAATGAAATCTTTCCCGTGCATCAGTGCCACCCCACATTCCGGTTCTTCACGTCTAGCAGCAGGCACAAGCATACTGGTGCTGTTAAACGTGGCTCTGTTTTCAACAGCTAGATAAATCTTTCACAGCGTACGTCCTCATGGGTTTCCTAAACATTAATTTCAAGGACATATCCTACATAAAAGTCCTCTCCACAAACGCCATCGAATCAGAGGGATTTTTCAGTTCCCATGTCATTCCAAGTATCTCAAAACTGCAATGTTCCCACAAGGTGGGTTTTGGCAAGGTTTTTTTAGAATTTCCCTTCCATGCACTAAGTGCTTTATCTGCTTCACTCAGAATGAAGTTCAGCATCACCAAATCTGACCATAAAACCTTCCATTTCATTATCTTTAATGAAAATCTATCAGGCTGCCTGTGTGGATCCTGCTGTCCACATTCAATTGAGTACAGGGTGGAATTCTGTAATTCTGAAGCGAAGGAGCACTGTCAGCTTAAGTGAAAGAAAGGCCATGAAACAATCCAAAGAAACACCTCCTGTCACCAGTAAATGTCCTACCCTTTATCAGGGCACGCTTTCAATTACCTGAATGCTTTCCTTCAATAACTGACTTCCACCGTGACAGCTGTTGTCCAATTCCACAGTCGATGGCACAAATAAGAGGGAGGTATTCACACAAATGGCCAATAAAAGCAGCAAAGGAACAGACCTCAAGGAAAACAGTAGCGCTTTTCCAATAGAAAGGGAACGATACTGGGAAATTTCTTGTTAAACCAAGAATTACCACCCGCTACAGGAGTTACAGTTTGGACAAAGGCAGCGAACTGAAGAAAGAAGCCTCATATCTTTCTAGAAAAGGAACATTTTTTTAGTCAATAAAAGATTCTTCTGTGCACGAAAGCATGGGTCAGCCTTGAAGAGAATTTACTTTGCTACAAGAAGGACGTGCCAGAGGCAAAGTGAAATAAGAAAGAGCACACTCACTGTGCACGCACACTGGGAAATGCATTGCCCTCAAACTAGAAAAGCGGAAGCAAACTCCACCCCATACTCTTCCCTACAGGTCTCCGTTTCCAGCAGTATTTGAAGCACAACTCACCTTTGTGATGGATGTAAACACTTTTTCTAAAATTGTATTAGGCTGGGCTCTGTGAGGTCCACTGTCTTGAATGCCAAGGTTTATGGCACATGGCTTGGCAATAAACCTGCAAGAGTTCCCAAGAAAGAGCTGGATTAAAACAAGGTATCTATTTCCCTCCTCTGCCTAAATCACGGGGACACCGGCTCGTCACCAGCAGCAAAACATATTCAAAAAGCTTTTGAAGATCTCCACTCATTTTGCTTAAAGAAACTTCCCAGGTGAAGTAATATCTTTTATTGGTCCAAATGGTAAATGCAGATAGCACACGCACTTAAAATGAAAAATTAAATCTTAACACCCTTGGCTTGTAAATGATCAGAACATGTTTCCCTCGGGTGATCATCGTTATGCAGGAATAAAATAATTCACTGATAAGAGTTCTCTGCGAACAGAAACGCTAGAGCCCTCGTAGCCCTACAAAGTGCCTTTTTTCCAGACTGTGCCTCGGTGCCATATAGCTCCGAAAAAAAGGGAAGTTCAAGTGACACAGTTCCTAAAAGACACAGTTTTTTGGGTTGGTTTTTTGAGGAGGGAAAGTAAGACAGAAGAAGTCGCTGGGTCTGAAAGACCCAAGACCTCAGGATCTCACCCAGGCCTGCATGCCCGGCATACTCCCATTTTAGAGCACAGACACTGAAAATAAGCCTGGTTTTGCAGCTAAAATGAAAATACATACCTTCAAAAATTATTAGGTTTTGCAGCACCTTTCTGTCAAAACAGGTAAAAGATTCTAAGAAGAATTTAGGAGAACCACGACACTAAGCGTTTCAGCAGAATTACTCCTAGGAGTACACTGTGAGTACTTCAGTAACACAGAGCTACGTCTGCCTTTAGGAACAGACACAGGCTGTGGGGTTTTCCCCGGAGAAACTACAGATCAGCTCATGACTAATCCTTACAGGAACTCCCCTGCTCTCGGAAAACACTAAACAAGTGATAAACGGTGGCCCCAGGTTTCACTGTTCTGCCCCATTTCTTCATCCGTCCTGTTTAACAGTCACAGCTTAAAAAAAAAAAAAAAAAAAAGGGTGATTTCCTTTTAGCCTGGCTCAAAAGGCTCCCTGCTTCCTCTATTATCTCTACCACCAGCCAGAAATCCTGCTCTGACGTTATGAAACACTTGGCTAGACCCCCATAAAAGTGATAAAAGCGTGTATCTTTATATTCCTCCTTCCTGCAGGATATACATCAAAAACAGCAAAGAAGTACACATGTGCAACTGTGGGATGCCACATATTTTTATTTGATTTTCTGTGATGCAGTGCTTACAGCTCTATTAAAAATAAAATTTAAAAATCCTGGCCCGAAGATAATCAGTTTGGGTCGGTTTCCCCATGTAAGAGAGGAAACCTGAAAAATCTCAAAATCTGCATATTTATCATTCAGGAAAGTCTTTTGTTTTAAGAACAAGCAAAGAGGAGAAGAAATGATCAAGAAAGCTCCCAGTGTTCCATACAAAGTTTTGGCATTATTCTAGAGTTCAAAACCTCTGAAGCATCAAGGAAAGAAGACACAGCATCTCCTCAGGAAAAAAATAAATAAACAAAGATCAGAAACAATTCAATTTGGGGCCTAAAAATTGAAAAAAATAAAACCACACAAAAGAACCAAACAAAAAAAAAACAGAAAAAAAACCCCAAATACAAAAGTCTCAAAACTTGGTATGAAACTACTCCTGAGCAGTCGGCTTCCTTCACTAGCAGATTTAGGGAAAAAATACAGACGTTTCCAGAAATCAAGGAAAAAGTAAAAATCAAGATTAAGCCACAGGCTAGAGCACAGGACCGGAGTTGCTCAGTCAAGCACGCGGGCGACCAAAGAGCAAACCAGAAAACCCGCCAACGCTCCACGGCGCGCGGAAGTGGGGAGACGCTGACACAAGCGGGCACGACAACTGAGGCAGCCCAGGTAGTCTGGCGCGCAGAAACAGGAAGGAAAAAGGATGGCACTGAGGCATTTAATTACTTTTAAGGAAGCCTAACCCAACCTTGCAACCTGAGTAGCTTCTCAGTACTACTGAGGTGTTTTCACCCGGGCCAGGCACGGCTGGCTCCCGAGCCCACGGAACAGCCACGGCCCAACTGTTTCGACCAGCTCCTACCTTGCAGGTGGAATACGAAGTCAATGATCAACCCTGTCGTCACTCAGAAAAATATCAAGATGACATGCTATTTTCTTTAGGTGTCCCTTAAGAAAAACGTGCACTTAAAAGCTTTTTTAAAAAAATGATGTTTGGCCCCAGAATAAGTTTTCACATGCATCAGTTTTACACTGTATCCCACAAAGAAAACATTCTGCATAGCGACAGCAATTAAGCACAAAAAAAACCCTAAAAGCTGCCCAAATAGCAGGATTTCCATTCTTGGTGATATTCAAAACTGAGCAGCACAAGCTCATGAGCAACATGACTTAACTAAAACACTGGCCTTGCTCAGAGGAGAGGACTGGACAAGGTGACCTCCAGAGGTCCCTTTTAATCTAAATTATTTTATGATTCCATGAAAATCTTAACTGCAGCAACAATTTCCAAGGTCAGAGTACTGCCACACCTCCCCAGCAAGGAATTAGCATCACTTAAATACTTATATTACACTTTTCTGATCAGGTATCTGCTCACTGGCTTAAGTCACACATACCAAGCTACCTTTTTCATGCTAGTTATTAAGACAGACTTTTTTTGACTCGTGTTATAACTAAGATTTCTCAGGCATGTTGTAATTCACAAACCCAAACGCAAAATCCTTCTTTATGGAATATTCAAGCTTGTCTGGTGATTCCCTATCACAGTTCTGAAAAGGAAGAACAATCTGCAAAACTGGAAGATTTATGAAGCGTGTGCTCAAAGTAAGAAATTGTCTTCCCATAATCTCTGTTTCACCATGTCACGATTAAACTACCTCATGCCACAACTGTTCCTAATTTTCCATACAGACCTGATGAAGTACCATCTAAAAATCACTTTTTTCTCCTCCTCAGGTTGAGCACAAGCTGCAGATCCTTCCTCAGACCTGTAGAGTAACAAGCACATCTGCTCCTGAAGGGCATTCCAGTGTAATTATAAACATAGCATTTCAGTAACAGGCTCCAGATTTTCACAGATACCTGGGATATATATATTTTTTTTTTTTTGGTATGTGTGCCTGTAGAGGATAAGAAGTGTAAGGAGAAATAACACTAAGTACAAGCAAAAAAAAAAAAACCAACACCATCAAACCTGTGGACAGAAGTCCTTTTTTATCTCGCCTGCACAAAAATCCACCCCCTACCACTCAGTCAAGACTTTACTTTCTCCGTGAGTCTTGCCTCATCGCTATAGTCACACACTTCCCACCGACAGCCAGCCCAACGAATATTTTACTAATTCAATGAAACAAAGGTCAGTTTATAGGGGCATTTACTAACAGAAATGTGTGTCACCCTTGCAAGTGTCAGCGTGACAAAAGCACCTTCTCACACTGAAAATCCACAGCAAAAGGAGAGAGAAAAGACAGAAATTAAGAGAAGCTAAAACAAAAGAGCTGCACAAGTATGTAATTCAAGTTCTGAGTCATCAAGTCTGACTGCCAAATGTGTGTCAAGAAAGAGATTTGACACAATCATCCCCAAAGCCTGAATCAGGGTATACGCACAATGGGATTTTATTAAGACAAATCTGAACTTTTACAATGTGTTCAAAGCATCAGGAGGAAAGAGAAAAGCATTTCTTAAAAATTGTGGGTTTTTACAATAAATAGACTAGAAGACGTCCTGGATGCTGTGCTATGAATGCGTTTTCACTTCAGGATACCACCACTGAGACACACTATAGCAAAGACACAGCTGAAAAAAATGAACAGCCCTCTCCGGCAGGATGTGCTGCATCTTCCCCAACATCTCATACTCCAGAGAAAGAGAATCTTTTGCACTTCTTCCCCAGCCTAAGACACCCGGACTAAACAGGGCTCAGAAAGCGAGGAGGCCTTCCTACAACATCCCTTTTGGGGGTTATTATTCTGTCTCACAACCTCCGTTCCTTGTCTGCTGGCAAGGGTGAAGGCTTGGCCAAGACTATCAGCAGCAGCACTCCAAGCCATGACAAGATTTTGGCACTGCCACATGTGTTCTTGGGTCCTCTGCACTGGTTTGAAGTGCCACAAGTTTTCTGAAGCTTTTCTCTTTTTTTTTTTTGGAGAGCAGAAAGATAAAGTGGAGGAAAAAGGAGCTCTGGAACTCCTCTCCTACTCTGCTGACCTGCTTCATTTTTCTCCACAGTTCACCTATCTTTTCACTTCGCCTCAGTCCCTTCTTATTTCTGAAACCTTAAGAAAAATCACACTTAAAAGAAAACCTATTAAAAAAAAATCGATTCTTACTTGCATTAGTCCTACAGCCCTTTTCATGCTTCCAGATACTTCTGCCCTTTCCATGTAGAAATTTAAGATTCCATCAATCTTTAATGAACTGCTCCAATGGTAACGCAAGGGATCTTGGTCCACCTCACCTAAGAGCTTTCCCAAATAAGCCGCTTTACTAATTAGTATCGATGTCACCCACACAGCCTGCCCTGCGTGTGGCTGTGAGGGACGTACATCACGGAACGGACAAACCTGTGCCCCGCGGAAGCGTTACTATCACCTGTTCAGCGGTGCCGATAAGGAGACGCAGCGTGTTACATCTGTTTATGGGCTGACACAAGGATCCGCCCTCGCCCCAGATGCGGGGGAACCCACAGATTGTTTAATAATATACCAGCCCACGTGAACAAGACCTATTTCCTCACGCAGGAACTGGCAAAAAAAGTACAATAACGGCAGAGACACGAGCAGCAGGGCAGAGGAGGCCACTCGCCCTCCCCTC
>NW_009712889.1:4997-17184 GCF_000703405.1 Apaloderma vittatum | reverse complement strand
GAGAGGGAGGGAGAGAGAGGGAGGGAGAGAGGGAGAGAAGCAAATTCAGGACTTTAAGACTACCAGGCAATGGGCAAATGAAGAAACTATGAGTCTCTTGACTATTTTGCATACAAAATAACACCATGACAAATTCTTGTGCTTACTTCTACTTCAGACCATGAACATTTTCCCTGTCTTCAGCGGGACTCCTAGATCAAAAATCATCCCCTGAATAATCACTGGTCTGAAGAAGAGTGATTTTTTTAAACAAACTGTCAGAAAGCCTCGCAAAGCTGCCATGGAGACAGTGAGCAGGGACAACTGGCTTCACTTACAAAGGTTTCTCAAAACTCACAACACTTTTCCAATTGTAGCAACCATGTCATTACTTCCTATGTTAGACACGAGGCAGGCAACAGAAGAGTAAAAGGCAGTTACTAAACCCAGTTTGGACCACTTGCTCAACTATCAGCACCTCCAGATTTAAGGAAAACTTTCCCTTACCACTGACATAGAGTTACCTCTGAGGAAAGCACGGGGGCTATTTCAGGTTTCCAGATCTACCGCCAGCAATTTGAAAGAACAAATGACCAAATAACATCTTGATTAACGGGCATTTTCCTGCTACAGTTCAGATAAGCATGTAAAGACGTGGGTTAATTGTTCATGCAATGAAAAACTTCCCTCAACCAGATCACCTACTTGCTATTCCACAGCACTCTCTTCCTGGGTAACCTCCCATCTCCCCACACAGAGCAGGTGAAAATAATCTTCAAGGCTTATCAGAACTTATACTAATTAGTAGCGTAAGGACTAAAAAAAGTAAAAATAAAATTAGAAAAAACAAGTATCACAGATGTCTTCCAATTAATGCTTAGCTAATATGCCATTACAGTATACAACAGCTGTAAAGTACATGCCCACCTCAATTACAAACAATTCAGTTGGGATAAATTACATTAGACAAAAATTTAATATTGCAGTTATTGGGACTGGTTCGTTAATCCTAACATCTCATTTACAAAGTCATTTCCATGGGTCTAGTGTATGACTTACACTGATTAAAATAAGAATTAAGTCAGTATTTAAGGGTTACATTCAGCTCAACTTCAAGCGTGCCAAGCATTATTTTTTTCCTTTTATTAGCTTTCAAGTGGAACAGAATGTTAGTAAAATGAGAGGATGCTTGCTCACAAATAAAGAAAAAGAAAAAAAGAAAAAAATTAAAAGATGGGGAGAAAACAAAGCTCAATCTCTTCCAGATGAGCATCAAATAGTGAAATGAGGAATGTGCACAACCTCAAATAATGCACTTGGTGGAACAGTGGCAAGTTCATGTCTGAAACAAATGTTTGCTGCATAATAGTAAGATATTGCTAAAATCCCTGCCAGCTATCACCATATGTACGCCCTGGATTACTTCTCAAGTTTTTCTATCATGTTCCTAATTTAATCCCAGACTGAAATAAAGAAATTATTTTTGTATGAAAAAGGAATAAAATCCAGGAAATCCAACATAATTTGTTTCTTAAGCTCTACATGCTACTATGTAGTTACATAAGCTCGTTGTTATTAGGATACGTTACTGTTTTATTGACACTTTTACTAAATTCGTAGCTGCAGTATTTATTAGTTCAGCTTAAACTTGAACAAAATGTCTCACCCAATTCCAGTGTTACTTCTCAGTTACAGTTTTTCTTCCTTATTAGCTGCATGCATCTACCATGCACCTCGCTATTTCTCCTCCCATTTGCAACACATCATGCTGGTACACTGCTTGTCCATCAGCAATGGTGAAATTAGAAGGAAAGTACAGATATCCCCAGTTTCTGCTTATTTTTTAGTAGTCAGTAGCATCTATTCTGTACTGAAGATGGACAAGAGGTTACTACAATAGGAAACAGAGGAACGGAGCTGACTTCACAGTCCCTTGAAGAAGAGCAATGTGAGACTCCGATGAAAAAAAACAACCCAGAAATAACATGTTCACATATGTTTCCCTGCATCATGTGGCTCATAAAACAGATTCAGCAAACCATTCTGTATTACGGGGAAGTATTCTGTATTTCAACGAGGAGGGGGGGAACCAAAGCTGGGCTTCAAATGCTCTGGCTTTGACTGAGGTTTTGCAAAAAATAATTCATGTTCAGGTACACAGTTTTAGCAACCATACAGCTAACTAAAAAAAGAGTTGTTATGAATCGCATGCAGAAAACATCCCATTTTTCCCATCAGCAAACAACTGCTTAAAGAAATTCAAGTCATTCACACTGAAAACCTTACTCGTCAAAGGGGAAAGGCATACTTCTGTTCATGCTCCAAAGGCTGTAACATTTGGCATCTCTTGGCATGTCAGCCTAGAGAAAAAAAATTCTAGAAAAAACTGTTCCTCAGTGAAACTGCCAATGTTCAGTGAATGCCATTTGCTGATACCTCTGTAAGATCCTGTATTAAAGTTCAGATTCTCATTTTAAGATGGTGAAATTGGCACAGCGTGCCTCTGCTGTTACTTGCACCGAGATCGCTCAGTGTACACACAACAGAAGCATAAAGAGAACTTTTCCTCCTTGCTTGTGATTCAAAGCACCTGTACCTAGAGGAGACAGAGTAACATAGATTGTATGTCCTAAGTACAAAGGTCTTGCAGGTTATTCAAAGTACATAATGCACATCATGTCTCCTTCTGCCAACAGAGTTCAATCTCAGATTATAAGGAAGCCGCATAATACACACAACATCTTCATATTGCCCAGAGGTTTTCATGCATCTCAAACGTGGCAAAAGAACTTGACTGGGCCAATATTATATGAACATTTATATATTAACAGAGCAGGAAAAAAACTATATATTGCAAGGACCATTACTCACAATGCTCTTGAGAAAAAATGAGTCAGAACTGAAGATGTGAGTATTGGTAAGAAGTTTGTAGTAGGTACGTTACACCCTCAGAACGTATGCAGATGTCTAAATACAATTACACATCATAAGCACTCCACCTTCTCGATTCTGATGAGCCCTGCTGCTCACGTTGGTATAAAATAGCCCTGCAGGCAGGCGTGGGCTGTGGCACAGACACACTTGTCGCACGGGTGATAATCTCAAGCAAACGAAAGCCCTTTTCCTTTACCAAGCACACCCAACGCACTTTCCCCTCTACATTTCTCCACCTGTCTAATCAAGTGAATAAATCTGATTGAACTGATATGTATAAGCACATGACCAGTTCTGCAAAAAGCTCTGAAGTACTTTCAGCCGTTTGATAGGAATTACGAGGAATATACAGATTAGAAGGTGGCATATACACATTTTTTGTCAACTCCTGCTTGGGATCCTCTGTCAAACATATTGCCTCGATTCCCAACTTGTTTGTATCATATTTCACTGTCTTAAGTTCCCCATACATTTCTATGTGACTTAACATAGATGACAGGCAGACACAGATGACAGACAAATATACATTACAATGCTGACATAAGAGCAGTTTCATATTGAACAAAGCAGGCTTGCCTTTTTTAATAGTATCTGAGTTCTCTGACTATTCAAAACAAAACAAACAAAAAAAATCCTTCCTCATTTTCTTATTAACTTTTCTCCTGTATGCTGCTGAGAATAAAGTTTCAAAAGTTGGACAATTTTATTTAAGCTAGACTTTGTAAGGTATGAGAACATGAAAAACTGTTTTCCAAAGCTGTTGTCTCTTTTTAACCTAGTCTTAAAATCGAAAATCATATGGAAAGATAATTTGATATTAAAATCCAGTAGTCTGTACTGAGAGCAAGAGTACAGAGAAGCAACTTCAGCAATCTATACCAAGCTCCTTATCATAAAATACTCTTTAGACTGCAAAACTGTCATTATGGTCTGACTATTTCTCAGAGAGACTTCACCAAGAGTTCACAAAAGCTGCAGGACTGCGATCTTGGAGAGATTCAAGCCCTAACGCATTTTTCCCATCGTTTCCCCCTCCCTGTGAAGCGACATGGATGACCAGACAACCTACAGCCCTCTCCAGCTGCCATCTTTTAAAAAAGGACCTTCTGACCTTCCAAACCCCCTCCAAAAACAGGCACACACACACACACGTGCACATCCCAAAAAAACAGAGAGACCCAAACACACACGTTGCAGCCAGTGTGGAATTCATGAATTCCTGAGTCTGCAGGAATACTTTTCTCCTCTCCACAGAATGCAGATAAAGCACACTGGAAACCATACGCCTGGAAGAGATAATTTATTGTCAAAATGCAAATAGTCAGAAAAATCTGTCTCCGGGGCCTCTCCATAAATTTGCAGGAATTTGGTATCAAGGCTCGGGCTTACAGCGTAGCGTAACCACGCTGAACGGCGTGTCAGCCACTCTCCAGATTCTCTGCTATTCTGGATGCTGTCCAAGCAGTAATTAATAGAGTCAACACATTCCCTGCACTTGGTGTTGACTCTGAACTGCAAGAAAATTGTCTCCTCTGAGAGTACTGAAACGCAGAATACACGAAATCACGCTGGACGCCTTCAGACGTAGAACTTATACAGTATTTGCCGCAGATAATAAAATATCATCAGCCCTATTCAAGCCAGATAACGACAATCTATTTTCCGTCAGAGCCAGGGATGTTTCAAAAAAACCAGAAACATGCCATCTTCTCCAATTATGAAAACAGTGAGTTCCTTCTAACAAGCTTTACTTTACAGCAGTAGCAAAATAATGTAAATAACACGCTGGAAGCACCATGATGCAATACGAGCTTCGTATAATCCAGTTACCTACCACCAAATCACTGCAGCTTGTGGTGCTCACAAGACAGCTGTACTCACAGTGAGCAGAGGGGCAAAGCTCTGTTTATTTCTGAAAGATCTACACAGGAATGGTGTCAGGATCAATTTGTCTGGCTCTGTGCCTCACCTCCAGCTCACAAGACCACAGCTGAAAGGGTCATTCGATCCCCTGTAATGTCCTCCCCGTTGAGCTTGCCCAGTTCACGCCTCCCCAACAGCCTTGCTTGCTCGTTCCCACCACACCAAGAAGCCACAGCTTCCCCAGAGCACTCGGACAGAGCTCTGACCATTGATGAAGACTTCAGTGCCCTCTCCAGAAGCACTGCGCAGCCAATGCAACCGAGCGAGGCATTATAGGACGTGAACGTGATACTATCACGTTATCAAGTCAACCACGAGAAGGCAATGCCGCGAGGACAGGTCTGTAGCAGTTGGTGCACTACAGAGGGGATGTGGATGCGAAGGGAAAAGGGTGAACTGTAAAGAGAGAGGAGTGCCTAAAGAGCATTCAAATGTGATTGACTTGAGAGGAGACTACTTTTTGTTCTCATTTACAGCTCAAAAATGAACATCAGTTTGCTGCACATCTGGCTTTTTCTTATTCATACCCAAACACAGCCCTTGCACAGGGACAGGCTAAGCCTTGGCAGCCTGAGCGTTAGTTTTATCGAGCTACTGTTAATTCCCTCAACTTCTGAAAATCAGATTGTTAGTGCATGCTTTATTCAAACCTTTAAAAAACATTATTGTTTAAGTGTTGTTTTCTAGACATCCAAGTATCTCAGAGATAGCCCATGAAAAGGATCTAAAATAAATTGTCCATGACCTTAAATTTACATCACACACATGGAAGATAATTTTAAGACTCAGCAAAATAACAAATACCAATGGGTATGGCTCAGGTATTGATCTTGCAAAATTAGGCAGTCCCTCTAGCCTTCTGCCAGAGAAGCTAATAATGTTTTTTTTAAAAAAAACACCACAAAAAATTGAACAAAACAACTCTCTGCAACTGCATCTATTTAAATCACCTAATTATTGGACATGTAAATAAAATAAATGGTTTTGTTTCTTTTACTAATTGAATACAGGAAGTACACATTTTTCAAATGGGGCTTTCCTGTTCCAATATCAGATACCAAAACTTCATTACCTAGTTATAATTACTTCCTCTTCATTACATAGTCTATGGGTAAAGAGAGAGAGGAAGGCCACAGTTCTATGATGGGTAATAACACACGTGCCGCTCAGCCGAACAAATGATGCTGATTAAGCAAGGACATGGGGCTGCATCTTTGCTGAATTAGCCAGGGGAATTCTATCGAGACCTTTCTAGCTTTATACAAGTTCATGGAGGAGAGTATAAGGCCTTACAGCATGAGTTTAACCTGCCAGGAATTTTGCAATGCATTTGAGCCATCAGAAGAAATTTACATTCCACAAAACCTCTGTGGTCCAAGAAGGAGATGTGAAACGAAAATAAAGTGGAACCAGGAGGGGAGAGAAGGAGAAAAAGGGAATGAATGGTGGCAGGTGGTCGAGGGGAACCAAATGCTAAATAATCAGGTTGGGCAGAAAACTACTCTTGAAGTAGGGAGAGCCAGAACAAGAGAAGAGGCAATCTTCCAAATACATTTGGGTTACTTAGGAATACGGTATGAGGTGACACGTAAAGCACCGAGCTCGTATCTGTAGCAAAGTGGTAGCACTAAACAGTCAGGGAAATGAACATTCCAAGGTATCACGTGAAGTTTCTTGCAAGAGACAAATTGGGTTGATTTCCCCATATGCATATTTATACCCTTAAATCACCTCACCATGTGAGCCCTGTCCTCCTCTCCCACCCTAGCAAGCAATAGACAGCACTCACTCTTGTTACAAAAAATAAATTATATATTTTTTAAAAAAACACAAAAAACCACACAGTCATAGTACAAACCAGCTCTTGTGAATGGCAACAAGGAAAAACACAACAGTGTTGCTACTTACATTCTTGTATTGCTGGTCTTGTTGATAATTACAGATTTTCCAGTCTGATCCACATTGTGATCCATTCCAAAGTAAGCTGCCACTCTGTGCACCAACATCCTCTGATACGATGACATCTGAGGAAACTTTTTATAGTGATTACTGGCAGAAAAAAAAAAAAAAAAGAGAAAACAAATCATGCTGATAATTATCATTTTCCTCTGAGCTATCATGAAATGAAAATAGCAATACATTCGATACTTCAGTGGAAAGAAAACTAACTGAAAATGTCTCCTTTGTGCATTTACATACAAATGCTTGGTACAAGGCAGAAATAAAAAAAAAATATTTTTTTTTCGAGTTTCTAATACGCACATTCCTGTGTGTTGCATTAGGACATAAAATGCTCACGCTTCACAGCATCTGCTAAGTATTCTGTATGATGGGAAGAATTCGTCCCCAGATCTCACGCACAAACAACCCTGCAGATTTGCCGAGACACTGGCAACAGCTTCTCGCCTTCCTCCGAAAGGTCACATGCAGGGCGATGCCAGGAAGATCTGTTTTGGCAAATACTCCTTCTTCCTCTCTTGCTGACAAAAATGCTTATTTCCCATCAGCATAATTTCCTCCTCTGCTACTATTCCAATTCCCTTATTTTTTCGGAAGCTGCAGAAATATTTTATTATAACAAGCAAGTGGCAGCAAGTTTGCTTTTATTTTCCAACACGTTATGATAATAGCACATAGGGAAACCCACAAGGTAAAACATTTGACAATCCTCTCTACTCAAAGCTTTAATTGTATTTTTGGATCCAAATGAGTAGAGCCAGTGTAATTATGATGCAACGAAAAGCAAAAGGTTTTCCCCTACTTCTACTATATTTTAAGCAGAACCACCACATGTCAGGAAATAAAAGCCTGGTTCAGGAGCCCTGTGACCCATACGAGCATATCCCTCGTGCAGCTCACGTTGCTGCCTGCACACATGAGGCTTAATAACCAAGCGTGGAACTTGACTTACTTGTTGTCGCTAATAAAATCAATAATTTCCTGCTCCATTTTCAAGAGTATCATTCTGTCCCTGTCAAAAAGAAACGCGAGAATTTGTAGCATTAACTACCAACAGATATTTCAGATGAACAAAAATCTAATTTATCAATGTTTGTAAGGCAGTTTTGCAAACGTTGTGAGCCATTCTGATTAAAAATGAAATGTGCTTTGCCCTAGAACATCTGCAGAAGATTGCAGCCTGTTTTGCTGCACCTTTGTTCACATGTGTGACAGACTGAGCTCTTCCTTGAGCCTGACCATGGTCCAAGAGTGCTTCCAGCCACACCAGGCTACAATTAACACATTACATAGAAAGACTCTGTCTGCTAAGGATTGCTTTGGTCCTTTTTTTCACGCCTTTTTTTGGATGGAAAAAATAGAGATTTCCAGCTAACCTAGCTTTTTAACGGGAAGAGCTGCTACCCACAGAAATTCTCAACAATTTGTTTGAGATGTATCTTCCATGAGGCACTGATTTGCAGGACAGAAGACCGGGCACATCTCATTTAGTTAGGGAGCCCAATGGAGAAGAACACTTTTGGGCTCCCAGGAGGCAATGCCAAGTACTTCTCACTCAAAACGTTCCCTTTTAAACTGGAAGGTCTCAAATGTCCCTTCTTCCTCCCCCTCTCCCTCCAAAAGCATTCAAAAATTTCCCCACATAGGGGAAATTTCTCCACACATAGTTTTTTTTCCCTAAGCTTGCCAGGTGCATCATTCCAACCTTAATGAATTTATGATTCCTTAGGTTCTTTTGAACTTTCTCATTTTGTGGAGATAAAACAATTCAAGCACTTTTTGTCACGTACACAAGAGGTGAGGCAAGCTGTTAGGTACCCAATTACTCCTAGTACTCTCATAACTGCAGAATTACATGGTACTTATTTAATAGACTCAACTGCAATGAACACTGAAAATTGCAATGCCTAAAAATTTTTCAGATCCTTCCTTAGACATTTAGAGGCAAATGCAACAATGAGATGAGCTTCATGCTCCAAATGAAAGCTGTGGGAACAGAGAGAGCAGAATCTGGCACTGTGCATCAGATTTTAATTGTGTACAGCATTGCCAAAAAAAGCTACTTTATACTCACATACAAATCTCCAGCCGCAACAGTTAAAATATATTACTGTTAACATCACATAGAGCTACATGCGAGAAGGTAAGGACAAAGATCAAAAGCCGCTGAAAGTGAAATTAAGCAATGGGTGACTGGATGAGGAAGTAGAAGTTGATGACTTTTTATAGCTTTTTGCTCAGTTAACAGCCTACCTCCTCTACATTTTGCCTCATAACTACCTCCAGAACTAATAACACAGTTACAGGACCTCAAAGACTGCCAGCTGTAATGTGGTAAATACTTACCTGGGGTTATTCTTTAATGTGTTAATAAGAAACTCATGCAAATCTATGCCTGTTGAGTCTGTATACTCTTGACTGCAATCTGAAAAATAAAAACGAACACTCTCCCCACTCATTTATTTAATTTCAACAGTTATGAATAAGCTCTGCTATAAATCAAAATCCATTTTCCAACAACAATCTGAAAGCACATGCTCTGAAAGAAAACATTCATTTGAATGTTGTCCAGGAAAGATCTACAGTTGGAAGGGTCACGTGGATGTTCATGGTTCCTCTGCACCATTCTGCTGAGAACACAGCACCAAAACTAGACACCGACAGAAACTGCTCGTCATTTGAAAACCACAGGCAGCCTTCAATGCCACTCAAGACCCTGACGAGTTCTTCCTTCACACTACTAAATAAAATTTTTTTAAACAAGTAAAAAAAAAAGTTTTATTCATCAGTGCCTCTTTGCCATCACTTAGTAAACGCTGTGCACGTGGCAAATGAGGCATTGTGCCAGTGGGAATTTTATTTGCATTAACAGACTGAAATGCAGTGACACCCGAGAGTGGGCGAGTAATAGGGACGCGTGACAAGCGCCAGGATTAATTCTTCCAATGTTGCTCTATCACCCGACTCAAAAAAGAAACACAGATCCTCAAGCTGGTGCGAACTGTGAGAGCTCCATTGAAGCCAACTGACAATTCACACCAGCTGTGGATCCATACCCAGGTAGGCAATGATTATTTTTGAGAGATTACACTGCGACTTCATACCACAGATTAATAAAAAGATATTTCTTTTTTTTAAAAAGTACCATATTCAGATGCAAGATCTTTTTTGAAGAAGTCTTAGGTGACAGCAGTAAGTTGTAGGTTAAAGGTCATGGATGGATTTCTTTATGGCATTTAAGAGAAATTCTACCAGAGAGAGGAGCAGCAGTGAGGGGGATGACTTTCTACTGCCTGCATTGTGCAAGTGACATAGCAATATATTACTGTTAACAGGGAAAAGAAAGTGTCTGACAATCTTATCATGTAATCACATACATATTTATGTACATATGTGTTTATAGCAACATGGGGAAGTAATCGGAAGAATGATTCTACAGTAAAGAAAATTAGTAACCTCTCATACTAAACCTGAGTTTGGAAAGTTGCTTCTCTCTCATACATATGCATTTTGGGTTCTGAATTTTCTCAATGTATGAAAACATTTCTGTGTATTTAGGCACAAAAAATGCATCCTTCTAGAAACACATCTTCCTTTTCATAACAGTAACTATACAATTTAAATATTTTTAAGTTCACCTTTTGATAACATTCTGATCTTGTTTTTTTCACTGTTCTTATCCTTTTCTTTGTTTTTATCCTTCTCCTTTTCTTTCTCGGAGTCATCTTTACTAGATTTATCTTCTTCTTGCAAGCTAGGAAAACTGGAAAGCTGTAGCTGGATTGATTCCTGTTCAGAAAAAAAATAAAGAAAAAGAAATTCAGGGCCAGATTCAGTAAGCTTCCCACAGCTTCCAATCTGCAGAGATTTGTGTTAAACTATGTGTACCCAGGAAAGCTGAAGCCAGATACATTTCTTTCCTATTTGAAAAATTTATTTTTTTTAGAAGAATAACCACATCTTTGAGGTCAAATTCTAGTGGCAAATTTATTTCTTCTCTAATATTTGATTACTATGAAGTTTCTGCTTACCTATACTAAAGGGAGCATGCTATTCTACACTTCAGTAATTCTCAGTGAAGACTTATTAGAACAGTGAAACCCATTTTATACAGGTTTTCTTCAGTAACTCTATAATTAAGTTAATACTACACGTTAAATGACGATCAGTGAATGGCTGTCTGGAAAACACAGTATTTCCCCCATCTCACTAAAAAACCTACAGGTTCATAAGAACTGTTTTGCGCACTTAAGCGCTTTATTAGCTAGATCGAGACTGTGGGCTGCGATGGCAGAAGTGAGCCAGCAAATTATAAACTCAGCTGTATACAAGAGGGCTAACTAACTTACCAGGTACTTTAAATATGCAAACACACCTTTAGCAAAAGGGGTAAAATGTGCACCGTGATTTTCAAACCAGTTGTGGTAAGAAAACTTCTTCCAAGGTATCACAAGTTTTCTCCTCAAAGATTCCATTTTTCAGAGACTTTCAGTCCCTTTGAAAGCACGCCTTGGCTTTAAAAAGTTAACAAAAACTGAGAATTCCAGCTGCTTTGCATTTTCTGATTTGCTTTAAAGAACTTGTTATTCCTCACTTCCAACATTACTTTACATTGGCTTTGTTTTGACAAAACACAAATTGTTTCCCTTTGAAGTTGCCAGGGCTTAATTTGCGCATTTCAAGAAATACCAATCTGGTCGGACAAAACTGAAGCAAGGATACTTCTGTGCTCATTTTTGTTTTTTTAAATGGCCTAAATAATACTATATCCTTCAAGTAGTGTAAAAACGCACATTTGAATTAAGCTGCCACAAAACTCCCTGGGAATGCAGTTTTCTTTAATAGAAGAGTCCTGCATGCCTGCTGATTTTTTGGCATCATGGTAAAGGAAAACAAATTCTTCAATACTTAAGAAAAATCAAGTTTCCTGAATGCTAGTAAATTCCCTTCCTTCAAAGAATATTAGCATACTATATCAATAATAAAACTTACAAGTAAGGGCTGGGCTATTATTTTTTAAGCAACCAGATCTTTACAAACTCAAAAGATGTTTTCAGTAATGATTAGAAATTTTAGATTTCTGCATTTTTTAAAGAATTTTTGAAAAACTACAAATCAGCCACCACAACACATGTAAGACGAGATCCTAACAGAACAAGATACCAGCAGAAACATGCCACAGTAAGACAGAACTTGGTAATTTCCCCAGCTCAATCACTATTGACTTTTTATGAAGCTCGAATGTGGCACAACAGACTTGAGATGAAAAGCACTGTAAAAGAGAAACAAAGCCCTAGAGCCAAAATTTAACCTGACCTACTGTCCTCAACCCCTACTTCTGTTAGTTCTGGCTGACAGCATCAGCCAAAATTCTGAGCATATGGAGGGAAAG
>NW_009712889.1:0-4987 GCF_000703405.1 Apaloderma vittatum | reverse complement strand
CCGGTCAGTAGAGGAAAGGAGGTATAGACATATGTTTGCTAACCTGCTCAGCTCAGTTAGAGGACTAACCACTTGCGTTCCCTTCAAATGGCAATATCATTTCTCATCCAAACCACAAAAGTTTGGATCAAGCACTGGCAAAAGACCCCCAAAGGATAAATCCAATTCCCCGCACTGCCTGGAGGAGAGTGACTGAGTTTTTCAAAACAGGAGAAAAAAAATGTAACTGGCTGTGCTGTTCCCAGAATACTAATCCTAACCTTCACAGTGGCTGTTAAAACGCACTTATGAAAGGAAAAACAACAGACTTTACATACAATCAAACATATGAACATACAGTTTAGATACTGTCTTACATGTAACACAGTACTTATATATTTGCACTAGAAGAAACACACGAAACAGCTGTAGAGTCGTGAAAGCAAGCACCTGTATATTTTCTTAGATTTTTATTAATTTTTCTCAATAATAAAATACAGTGTTAATAAATACATTGATACAAGGTTAAGTCTAGTGAACAACAAAATAACTGTTCAAATTGCAATAATACACTTCTTGGTCAATAATATAACATTAAAGGCAACATTCCTTTAAAGTAAGGACATAGTGAACCATCAGGTAAGCGTTCAAGATCAAGTAATACAGGTAGACAAGTTCTTTCCCTCTACAGGAAAAGGAAGGCAAGTATTCAAATATAAATACAAACATCAAGTCCACAGTACAATCCGTATAAAGTAGTTCTGGCAATGTACCGTACATTCTCTGGTAATTAACTCCTTGTGCTTTGTAAACCATTAAGATAAAATAATAAATTTTTAAAAGATTAAATAAATCCCAAACAAAAAAGAAACTTTTTTGTTTCTCCTCTAAAGTGAAAGCAAAGCAACTTGGTTGGCATAAAACGTCCTGTTATCCTTCAGCCAGTCCAAGGAGGAGACTGTAGGTCCCGCTTTCCATGGCAAATAAATAATTATACCCAGCCAGATTGGAAAATCGGATGCAAGTGCCCAGGGAGGCATTTGATTTCCCATAGATGTTTCAATATGGTCAAGGAAATCTTTGCTGCAGCTGGCAGGAGGCTGTGGGTAAGAGGAACTCCTCCTCTGGAAAGGCATTTTTGCCTCAAAACCTGCCAGCCCCTCTGACGTTTAACACAGGTCCTGTGCAGTACATTATCGACTACCGTGCGATGCTTAATAGAATCTCTGCATTATTCTTCCTCTCAGTCTCCACTGAGCAATAAAAAATACAAACGAAAGCCACGCATCTCAACTAGTGCCAAGTTAAGCGAAAAGCGTATACCTACAACAGAATGACTGATAAAATAACCTGCCCTTCTACCGCATGAACGTCACTGCAGAGCAGTAAAACATGTAGATGCCCCCCTGCTAAACAATCTGGTTTTTGGTCTTCAAAAAAAACAAAAAAAAAAAAAAAAAAAAAAAAGAACCCAAATCAAAAAAAAACCCCAAACCAGAAAAATCTCTCCATGCCTAAGAGCTAAGAGCGGGAGAGTTAGATTTGTTTCAAGTCAACAGAGGAAATGGTGAGAAAGTACACTTAAATGTGACTTTTTGTGGGTTTTTTTGTGCTAAGCTCACAAGAAGTCACTTGCTTAAGCTCTCTCGATGGCTGATCTCATTTGCACATAAAAATCTCATAAATTATAGGCAGTGCTCACAATATTTTGGTTTTGTTTTTTTTCAAGCCTGGCTCTTACAGGCAAGCCAAGAATAGTATTTGGAGGTCTTTACTTTTGCTTTGTGGAGTATTTTTTGAAGCCAGTCTACAAAGACTGCCACCAGTGTTCTTATTCAAGGTGAGGGATGCAGGGGACAGAACTGGACAGCTGCTGGGAATACAACACTACCAGTACAGATAAACTCAAATACATGCTTTTTCATACTGGAAAATCTACACAAGAGTTTAGAAAACGAATGTCACTCAGTAGGAAGCATCCTCGTCTCTATCAAGGCATTTTAGTGAGCAAAAGACCTGTGAATTTTGTATGAAGAGGGACACTGATATAAACTGGAGCCTCAGAGGAACCAGAAACCAGAGCATACTCTTAATCTG
The DNA here is from genome assembly GCF_000703405.1 of Apaloderma vittatum. Classification (NCBI taxonomy): domain Eukaryota; kingdom Metazoa; phylum Chordata; class Aves; order Trogoniformes; family Trogonidae; genus Apaloderma; species Apaloderma vittatum. Next base: position 2,911 of record NW_009712889.1, on the reverse strand, counting down.
GTGCACCTTGGAAAGAGATAGCCTTAGAGAAAAGAACATATTAATATTCTTTTTGATTGTTACTATTTTTTTTTAATTTTAAAATCTGAATTCTTTTGAATTCTTTTCCATTTGCTGAAATTTTCAGGGGGTCTGGAAAAGAAAGCAAACAACACCCTGTGATATAGTATAAAACTAGTATTTCAAGATCAAGTTCACGCTAAACCAGATAACTTCACAAAAACATGTTCATTGTCAGATGTAATTTTTTTCCCCCAAGTAAGACATTGTTAAACGCCCAATTAAGTAACATCATCATGCAACTGAACATGGAGGTCAACCATGCAGCTAACAGCAGTGATTGCAAGTGTACCTGATTATCAAGAAGATTTTCTGCTCCCGGGCGAGGGGATGACTCTTCACACACAGCAAGACTTCGGACGAGTTTTCCTTTAGCTCCTGACTGAAGTAAGAGAGAGAGAAAAACAAAACAGAGAACACTTCTACTGACCACAAATCACATCAGCTGTCCCTAAATAATTCCAGATAATTACTATTCACCCAGCCAGTAAAACTGCTTCTGCCTGCCATGTGGATAGGGAAGGATTCTAAGCAATAAGCCGTTTGCCATACAGAGGAGGTGGTAGGTTTCTTTATCATTTCTGCTACAGTTCACCTGCTTCCACCAAAACTCGTAACGGCAAAAAATACATAACCCAGTACGGAAGGTAATTTAACATAAACTTAAGCTCAAATTCTGTCATTTGGTTTTGGCAGTGTATTTTTTCCATCTCTTCCTCTAATAGTATTATATCCAAGGAACATGGGCAACACAATGTGCAAGTCTTATGAATCTGCACTTGGAAAATTAAAAGGGTTTGTTGGGGTTTTTTTCCCCGTTGTTCCTAGAAGCTCGTTCCTCTCCCCCTTAGGGAGCTACTCAGTCTCTGCTTCTTTATGTCAAGATTAGTCCATTAAAGTAAAATTCCCACAAACACATTAATTACTAAAGCAAAAGGAAGGAGCTTTTCCCTTCCCCAGTGGCACACGGAACCACACACGCCACTTCATGTAAGCACAGAGCGAGTGCAGCAGCGCAGAAGAATGATGGATAAATAACAGGGAGTCTGACACATTTTATCTAGAGAATAGCCTCTGCCTTTTTGCAACATGAAGTAAGGGGAGGAAAAAAACCCCCAAAAAACCCACAAACAAAAAACCACACAACACAGAAAACCAGAAACAAAAAAACCCCTATCACCACACAAGCAATGAAAGGCCATTTCGACTGCAGACAGACACTTGGTGGAAATTCCTTATCCTACCCTCGCATACATTTCCAAACAGAGATGGACTCTTACCTTGGATCTCTTTTTCTGCTGGTTCTGATTTCCACCTCGTTTCTGGGTACAGCAAAAAAAGAGAAGTAGTTATCGCTTCAGCAGAAAATGTGCGTGATGACAGCATCATTGATATATTAGGAGATTGAATCACTCCTAAATGGTATTTTCATCAGTTGCCGACTGAAAAAAACAACATCCCCAAACCCAGTCTGGAAAGCAGGGAAAACCAAGGATCATTTTTGCGGTCTTTACTCATTTTAAGAACAGGTATAGCCAACAGTGTTCTGCAATTTTTCAAGTAATAAACATGTACGAACAGGAATACTTAAGTAAATGCTTCCCCCTCTCCAAATTCCTCTTAAATTGCAGTCTCCCCTTTTATTTTTATATTCAATTGAGCAAAAGGATTAAAAAAAAACCCCTCATCTGATAAATTCTTCTTAACAAATTACCTCCTTAGGCTTTGCATAACAACTTTTTGCTGGTAGAAACACCTACAAACCAAACTAAATATTTATGTAATTATTCCTTAGTGTTACCTGTAAATTCATGAGATCAAGGTAGTTTTCTAAATCCTCAAAGAGGGAAAACAATCAAATAGCGCACCAAGCTTTAACACAGACATCTAGAAATTAACTTCACAGAAAAATTTATTTTGTAGGAAGACAAGAAGACCCAAAATAAAAATAAATATAATTTAAAAAAAAAAAAGAAAGAAAGGGAAGAAAGTCTCAAAAGTATGAGAGATAAAACAGAGGAACTGTAGGCAACAAAAAAGATCATAAAATCAGAAAGGCAATGGTACCACATTGATAGTTAATGCGTCCATTTGCTATTTCTGTCTTACCTGCAGCTCTGTCTTGGCATCGCTCAGCTTCTCCTCCTTCTCCTCTACTTCGGAGCTTTCGGATTTACTAACGATACAGCTGTCTGGGTTCACTTCAGAGATGGCAATTTCCTGCTCTTTCGCAGCTTCCTCTGCTGTCTCCTGGTTCAATTTACCTTGCTCAGACATTCTTCCAGACAGAAATTAAAATAACAGGATTTGGTGACCTGAAAGGTCAAGATACCACAACACAAACATAAAAAGAAAAACAAACACACCACACTCAGGGTGAATTTTTAATTTTTATTTTTTTAAAATCTCAAGAAAATAGTTCTATTTTCTTCGATTAACAAATCAAAATACGCAGTCCAAGAGCAGAAGCTACGTATGTCCCAGCTGAGATGTATGGAATTGAAAGTATTGAAGAAGAGCAGAATTGTGCCCGGTTAAAGAAGCAGAGCTCCGATCTCCACAGCCTTGGTGGCAGCAGATTTAAGGGTAGGTGCTGTGACCCTCCAGCCCCAGGGTGCCAAGGTCCAGGCAGGGACCATGAAGGACTCTGCTACAGAGCTCAGTGGCACCAAGTAGGAAGGATCTATTCAGACATCTAGATTTCCTTTTTTAATAAAAAAGAATAGCCAAACAAATAGAAATAAAAACCACGCGTGAGCAACAACACAGTTTTAGCACTCAACCGTGGTTGAGTACATTGCAGAAACCCATGGTGCTTGCTACCAGCTTTAAAACAAAATAAATATATATA
>NW_009712888.1:0-506 GCF_000703405.1 Apaloderma vittatum | reverse complement strand
GGTGCCCACGGGGAGGGAGTGAAAAAAAAGAGATGCAGACAAGCAGTTTCCACAGGGGGCATTCCCCTCCTTTAATCCTCTCACCACAACACAGCAGTAAAGCAGCCGCGGGGGTTCATGCCACGCTGGATGCCTTTTTTGGGGGTGCGCCCTGCACCGCAGAGCCGGGCGTGCCCCTTGTCCTGCACTGTGCCCACAGGGACAAGGGTGCCAGGCTGCTCCCACTGCTTCAACCACTACCCTTCAAGACGAGACCACCTACCCCTGGGCTGCACATGGCGGGGAAATCCCATCTACCAATCATTCCCTGCTCGGGCTAAATCTGCTCCCTTGAGCTCCAGGATATAACAGGGTTTCATACACCACAGGGCCATACACCACACGAGGAAGCGGTACCCACCCCAGGCTTGGACAGAGAGTGGGGTGGGACATGCGCCAGAGCCCCAGGGAGGGGACCAGGGGCTCTTACCTGCACGGGGAGCAAGCCAGAGCTGGAGCAGAGCAAG
>NW_009712887.1:0-3610 GCF_000703405.1 Apaloderma vittatum | reverse complement strand
GTGTGTGTGTGTGTCCCCCGCTTCTTAACGGCACCTCCCGCGGGCGGCCCAGCGGTTCCCCTTCTCTGACAACTCCCCCTCTTCCCCCCTCAGCGTGAAGATCGCCCCGGGGGCCGTGGTGTGCGTGGAGAGCGAGATCCGCGGGGACGTGAGCATCGGTAAGGACACCCCGAAAGACCCCTGACACCCTCCCTGCTGTGGGGCGGTGGGGGGACGCCAGGTCTGTGTGTGTGTGTTCCTCCCCTCCACCCCCGGCAGGGCCCAGGACCGTGATCCACCCCAAGGCCAGGATCATCGCCGAAGCCGGGCCCATCATCATCGGGGAAGGCAACCTGATCGAGGAGCAGGCGCTCATCATCAACGGGTGGGTGATGAGAAGGACCAGGCTCTCCAAGAGGGTCCTTCCCGACACCCCTAAACCCTCCTGGCACTGCTTTGCTGCGCAACGGGGTCCCTCAGAGCCGGGTCGGGTGGGAAGAGGGGTTGTTTGGGATCCCTTCGTGGTGTTTTCCAGGTCTGGGGTTTGCACAGAGGGTGGTGTTTTCTGAGTTCGCTCCACACGCATCGTAGAGCACTATCCCTGTCTTGTCAAGCGTGAGCTTGTGCTTACAGCAGGGCTTAAAACCTCTGGAGAGGTAGAATTTAAGGAAAACACCACTTCTGTGCTTTTTGTGACCCTGTGGCTGGGGAAGGAGTTGTCCCTCTGTGAATCCCCCTCCAGCTGACAGAGGAGAAGGATCCTGAGAGCGAGGGACACTGTGCAAGAGCAAACAGTCTCAAAACCCTGATGGCCTGCCTGGATTGAATAGGATATAAGTGTCTTCAGCCTCTCACACAATTGAGCTGCCAAACAGGAAAGAATCTTTGTGATCTCAATACTTCAAACGTATTCTTCCCTGTCGTAGGTATCCAGAAAATATCACGCCAGAAACTGAAGAGGTGGAGCCGCAACCGATGGTCATTGGCACCAATAATGTTTTTGAAGTCGGCTGTTGTATCCTTGCCGCGCGGTCATACAGTTGGTCTGATAAGCTCTGCTTTTGGGAAGCACGTGGGGGCTGGAGCAGCCCAGGGCTAGTTAAGTTTCAGGGTGTGGGTCTGAAAATGGCGTTGGGGTTTACCTTTTGAAATAAACCCAAAATATTTTACAGTTTCCTTTAACACAGACTCCTAGATTCCCAAGCAATGAAGGTGGGGGATAACAATGTCATTGAATCCAAGGGTAAGTTTCAGCTTATCATCTGGACCCTGTGGAATTTTGCTCTTGTAGGCAGCAGAGGATTTCACGGTGTTGTCTTGCTGCTGCCAAGGCCAAGCTGCAGCTCGTCCCAGAGCTTTGATTTTCACACAGAACCCACGTGTGTTACTGCCTTGGTGGGCACTGGGCTGGCGCCGAGCAGTTTGTGATGCTGATGTTTGGTGGTTCTAGGTTTAACCGTGCCGCCAGCACAACTCTCATGGGAATTCCTCTCTCTCTCTCTGGCAGCCTTCGTCGGCAGGAATGTGATCCTGACAAGTGGCTGCATCATTGGGGCCTGCTGTAACATCAACACCTACGAGGTGATCCCCGAAAACACCGTCATCTATGGGGCGGACTGCCTCCGCCGCGTCCAGACTGAACGGCCCCAGGTGGGTAACAGTGCCGTCATCCTCCCGTCCACCTCTGTCACCATCGCGGTGACCACGGGGACACTGCTTGACCCTCACCTCCGCTGCCTCTCCTTCCAGCCTCAGACGCTGCAGCTGGATTTCCTGATGAAGATCTTGCCCAACTACCATCACTTAAAGAAGACCATGAAGGCCACATCCACTCCTGTCAAGAGCTGAGTGCCTTCAGCTTCATCTGGTCCTGGGAAGCACCAGTCTTAACGCCCCTCACTCCATCTTGGAAAAAAAGAAAAAAAAAAGAAAAATACAAAAAACAACGCATCTTGCTTATTTGCATCCTTTATTTATATTCTGGCTTTGGATCTCTTGTGTCTCTTGCATTACCTCTATTGTACGTGCTTTTGTTTTGGGAATAAAGTGTCACCTGCACTGCCCTCTGTCTTGGGTAGGGTACCCTGGTTGACCCAAGCACTGACCTGGCAGCCTTCTCTTCCCCTTGGGGACGTCCTGGGCTCCCGCTCCTTCCCCTGGCTGCCGGCAGAGGGAGATGGACCCACGCTGGGCTCCTTGGAGAGAGGGGTGTCCTGGCGCCCGAATCCACACGGATCGTGGGGTACGAAAGGCTCCGGGGCCAGGATCCCACCTGCCGAAGGTTGCCTCCTACTTGGCTTCCCAGAGGGTCCAGAATGGCCACATGCACACGTCCCAGCAGGCCCCCTGACATTCCCCAAGCACGTTGTTCACAACTTCCCCTTCTTGTCCAACACAGCGCAGCCTGTTATCTTGTTTCCACATGGAAGGGAGTTGGTAGTGGAGCAGAAATTCCTACACAAAAGAGAAGGAGAGAGCATCAACAACCCCATGTACGAGCTGGGTTTTTCGCTGGGGACCAGGGGTTCCAGGTGTGGAGCCGATCAGATTTTCTGCCCTGGTTTATTTGCAGGGGTACCAGGAATAAAAACTCATCTTTTCCCCCTCCCAGTTCCAACTCAAGGTGCAGCACTGCTGGGAAACAGCAGCTCTTCCCCAAAGCCGAGTCCAAATAAGGGCTATGAATGTTGTCCCAGCTTCCTCTACAGCCCACCCCAGCAGCTCTGTTCTGTAGAGACACCTATGGAGAGGGGAAACAACAGGAAATAAAATGTATCTTTCTGACTTCTACCCTTACTAACAGATAAGGCGATCTCTTGCAAGGAATTTACCCCAAAAGGAGGAGGCTCCATCACACTGCTTCTTCAGAGGCAAGACAACCATCAGGAATGGTCAACCTGAAAAAACAGCATGGAAACATCAAGTTGGTGACGGTACAAGTTCCAATACAGACTCACCCAAAGCCCAGCCTAAAGCAAAAGAAGGGTGGGAGCCTAAATGGAGCCCTGGAGTCAGGTGGGGAGGGGGTGTGAGCAGCCAAGACCCCAGGTGGGGGCCCTTTGGGGTGATGAGCCCCCATCCGTCCCCCCTTCCTGCCAGGGGTGAGAGCAGAGCTGGCACCAACAGCTGGGATGCCTTCTCTAATGTCACCTCCCTCCCATCGTGGCTGCTCCTGCATCCCACCTCCTGTGCCCAGTGTCCTCAACATTGTCCCCTCCTCGACCCTGCAGCCCTGCTGTAGCCTTCTCCCTGGGAAAGTGTCCTGTGTCCCCAGGATTGTGTCCCAGCTCGCCAGCCTTAGAATCATAGAATCGTTGTGGTTGGAAAAGACCTTCAGGATCATCAAGCAAGCACCACATCCAGACGGCTTTTAAATACATCCAAGGATGGCAATTCAACCACTTCCCTGGGCACCCCGCTCCGGTCTTCGATGACTCTTTCAGTGTAGAGGATTTTCCTAATGTCTAGAGCCTCTCTTAATGTCTAAAGCCTTGTCCGGTGTTGCCCAACCCTGGGAGCCTTGTGTCCTGTATCACCAGCCCCATGTCCTGAGTCCCCAGCTCTGTGCCCTGTGTCCCCAGGACTTTGTCCATCTCACCAGATTTGTATCCCCTGTTCCCAGCCTGTGTCC
>NW_009712886.1:0-12720 GCF_000703405.1 Apaloderma vittatum | reverse complement strand
TGGCTCCCTGAGCAAACCCTGAGGGGTTTGAGGCGCCTTCTCGCCATGCGATCTCCCTCTCCCTGGACGGGGAAGGTGCCGTTTGTTCCTGTAGCTCGTTGTTTTTAAGGGATGCTAACGGGCCTTAAGATCTGGACCTCTTTGAACGGATGCCTCCTAATTAGAAGCCTGTTTTTCTTAATTACATTTTAACGTTTATAACGATGTTAAGGTTCTTTTAAATGTGGTCCACAAGACTCTCACGCTATTTCATGGCAATTGCTATTTTAAGATAATGGTTCACATTAAAAATTTATTATGTGCTGTCTCCTTGTAGTAGTAATTTCCGCTGATGTCAGACTATTGGAGAAAATGCTCCTGTGCCAGCATCAAAAGTCAAATTTGCTAATGTGGAACTGAACAGTTCTGCTGTGTAGTGCCGTAGCAGACCACAGCAGTAGTTGAATTTGACAGATACTTAGTTTCGGTTTGTGGAATACATGCATGGAAATCTTGTTAGTCTTGTTACATGTATCTTTGTTGATGTTGCTTTTAACTTTTCTGAGTGTAATTTGTTTGATAAAAGAGCCACATCTTGACACATTACACTGTTTTTAATTACAACCAACTATATAAATGTCTATTTTTTAACTGATTTTTTTTTTAAATGGATATCTGTCTTAAACCAGGTAAAAACTATGTTATTTCCTCCATCTTTGTCCTATGGTTAATGCTTAAAATAACCTCAAACTACTTCTGACTAATTTTGCTTTAGTTATTAGCAGTTACAGATAAGAAAACTTGAATCCTGTGATTTAGTAATTTTTCTGTAATGAGGGTTCAAGATTCACCTAAGCTGTACATGTGTCTTTGCAGGTGAAGGAGGGCTCATATTAGAGTATCCCGTTTTTATGGAGTGTTTGTGACGACTTGTTTTATAGTATACTACTTCTTAAGATCAGGAGGATGCTAACCTCTAATCAAGAGAGACACTTGAACTGCCAGCCTAGAAGCCAAATTGTATGCTGTACTCATCTGATCTATTCAGTTTCCTTAACTGTAGCTATTTCTAAAATAAGGTCACCTCTGTAATTTTCAGAACTTACCTTTATCTGTTTAGATATTTTTGAGGGTTTAGATATTTTTGAGTTTTTAAGAATGTGTTGAAAAAAACCTGAAAAGTAAGTTGCAGGAGCCACAACACAAGCTTTAGAGAACAGAGAGGATTTTGCAGGGTAGGGAAGTCCTAAATTAGCTGTTTACCTGTAGGTTTTGGTACTTAGCATGAGATCCTCAAAACAATTTCTCCACTTCACATTTGAAGACTCAGGAACTATTCACTTGCAGTGCTGTTAGTCAGCTTCCTTTAATAATGTATTTTACTTGGCATTTTGCACTTTTTAATGCTTGAGGAACATCATTAGTATCTGTAGGAGTTTTATCTTGGCAATCATATGTCACAAAAATCCTTCAGCAACCTCTGTTAAAAGGTAAAGTATTAAGTAGGCTTGAGAAATGGGACAGTGCAAACTGCATGTGCTTCAACAAGTCAAAATGAAAGGTCCTTCACCTGCGTCAGGCCAATCCTAGGCAAAAATACAAACTGGGCACAGAGTGAGTTGAGTAGCCCTGAAGAGGAGGATTTAGGGGTGTTGATAGACGAGAAGCTCAACATGAGCCGGCAGTGCGCTCATGCAGCCCAGAAGGCCAACGATCGCATCCTGGGATGTATCAAGAGAAGCGTGGTCAGCAGGTCAGGAGGGGTGATTCTCCCCCTTTACTCTGCTCTTGTGAGACCCCACCTCGAATCCTGCATCCACTTCTGGTGTCCCCACCATAAGAGGGACACAGATCTGTTGGAGCATGTTCAGAGAAGGGCCACAAGGATGATCAAGGGGCTGGAGCACCTCTGCTATGAGGACAGGCTGCAGGAGCTGAGACTGTTCAGTCTTGAAAAGACTTTGGGAGGGCCTAATAGCTGCCTTACAATACCTGAAGGGATCCTACAGGAAGGCTGGGGAGGGTCTTTTTACAAGAGTGTCCACTGATAGGACATGGGGGAATGGTTTAAGTTGAAGGAGAATAGATTTAGATTAGATCTTAGGGAGAAATTCTTTAATAAGAGGGTGGCAAGGCTTTGGAATAAATTGCCCAGAGGCATTGTGGCTGCCTCCTCCCTGGAATTGTGCAAGGCCAGGTTGGACAGAGCCTTGAGCAGCCTGATCTACTTGAGAGGCGTCCCTGCCCATGACAGGGACGTTAGATTAGGTGATCTCTAAGGTCCCTTCCAGCCTAGGCCATTCTATGATTCTATGATATAGCCAAGAACTCAGGGATGCCTTGTTATTGATGTGAAAGTTGCAATTAGGACACTTCTTTTTGATCCTCTCATCATAATTAGTGTATTTCCTAAAGTTTTCATCTCTCAAGATATCATGTATTTCTTTTTAATCTTAATAAGTAAACACAGAATCATTAAATTATTTAGGCTGGAAAAGACCCTTAAGATCAAGTCCAACCGTGAACCCAGCAATGCCAGGTCCACCACTGAACCAAGTCCTGCATGTCTTTTAAATACCCCCAGGGATGCTGACTTGGCAGCTTCCTTGGGCAGCCTGTTTCAGTGCTTGACAACCCTTTCTGTGAAGAAGTTTTTTCTAATATCCCATCTAAACCACACCTGGCACAGCTTGAGGCTGTTTACTCTTGTCCTATCACTTGTTACATGAGAGAAGACACCTCCCTCCACCTCGCTACAACCTCCTTTCAGGTAGCTGTGGAGAGCAATAAGGTCTCCCCTAAGCCTCCTCTCCTCCAGGCTAAATAACTCCAGTTCCCTTAGCCACTCCTTCTAAGACCTGTTCTTGAGACCCTTCACTAGCTTTGTTGCCCATTTTTTGGACACTCTCTGGCACCTCAGTGTCTTGTAGAGTGGTCTGAAACTGAACACCAGCACTGAGTACAGCGGGTGCAATCACTGCCCTGCGGCTGCTGGCCACACTGTTTCTGATCCAGGCCAGGATGCCATTGGCCTTCTTGGCCACCTGGGCACACTGCTGGCTCACATTCATTCAGCAGGCTGGCCGCCAACCCCCCCAGATCCTTTTCCACTGGGCAGCTTTCCAGCCACTCTGCCCCAAGCCTGTAATGTTGCCTGAAGTTCCTGTGACCCAAAACCAGTAGGAAGTCGTAGGGAGGAAAAGAGCTATATGAAGCCTTTTGGTAAATAAGGTCAGTATGTGTGTAAAGTGGTGTTATTTATGTGTGTATTTATATATAATGTGTATATATATGTACATGTGTATAACTAGTATATAGACTGATGTAAACCAAAATATGAAATAGGATGGTTTGGGATCCTCTGCGGGGATGATGGTTATTTCGTTCATGCTGTACTTCGTTCAGTTGGATCTGTGGCTATTGCTGTGCCTTTCATGCTTAAGGTTACAAATACTGATATATATTCTCTACCAGCTTGGGAACACAGTCAAGCACAATAGTGTCTTCTGCAATTTTCACATACTCTGCTAGGGTTGTTTTCAGCCGCTTTTTGTAGGCTTCTGAATTTGGAGGTATGGACCACTGTGTAGTGAATTTAAACTTGCTGACAGTGAGTGCTTCTTTCTAAAACTTCTTTTGGGGCACCTGCCAAAATAGTTTATGGACCGTCCAGGGATTTGCTAGAACAGGTTGAAAGCTACTGCTTCATGCTTATCAGGTATTTTTTTGATTCCACACATATGACACTTTTGTATGAGCCTGATGGAGAAAGAATGTTTTAGAATGATTTTGTGGTGGAAAAGTCACTTTGGATTAATGACTCTGCAATTCCTGTCAAGTGATTAAACTGGAAAAACAAGAGAGTTTTGCAGGACATATCGATCATGTGTCTTCTAAATTGCCATGATCTAAAGAATACTTATTCCAAAGCAAGGTCTGCTTTCACTGAACTATAGCTGACTGATCTCTCTTCACGGGACTTCTATTTTTCCATGCAGATTGGCTGATGAGTTACACATGCCCTCCCTGCCAGAGATGATGTTTGGAGACAACATCCTAAGGATACAGCATGATCGTGGTTTTGGAATTGAGTTCAATGCAACAGATGCTTTAAAATGTGTCAATAATTGTCAAGGTATGATCAAAGTGGCTTGTGCAGAGGAGTGGCAAGAGAGCAGGTACAGTATTTTATCACCAGTGGGCAAGTACTGGTGTGTTGTATGTGAAACTGTCATAAAGTAGTTAAAAGGACAGATTGAACTCTGGAAGGCCAGGTTCTACCATAGATGCAGTAGATGATCACAGAAGTTACTTAGCTTTTCTTTGCTGTCATCATCCTATCTGTTAATTTCAGTTGCATCTTGGCTTTCTTAAAATAAACTACAAATTTAACGCGGCTTAATACTGTTCCTGTTTATTCAAAGTCACAGGGCCTCAAGCAGTATAAGATTGCATTGTGTAGCGTTTCGAAATGCAGAACGCTGTATGTGTGCAAAATCATCGCTTTAGGAGTATAGCAGAACAATTAACATGAATGAGAACTAATGGTACCACTTACTATTTACCAAATTAGTTGCAGAGCAACTAGAAATAAAGCAGAGAGAAATCAAAGCTGTCATGAAAACTAAGGCAAATAGCAGCGGTAATGATTGCTGTGTGTTATCAGTAGATTGCTTTCTGTCTACTTAAAGAAAAATTATCTCTAAATACAAATCTTTCAACAACATGGAACCAAAGTCTTTATTTTGACTCATAGGACTGAAATAGTGTTAGCACAGGAAATCTGTTAACAGTTTTCTGACTTACTGTGGAAACATAAGAAGCAAGACTACGTATGATTAAGTCTGGACATCGTCATGGCAGCATAGGCAGTGTTGCTGGTTTTCTTGAAGAGTGTTGGAAGTGTAATACATAATCTTATATAAAGTTATAATTTTTTACGAGTTACTACAAAGCATGCTATTTTTTCTTTCACTTGAGGAGTGAGACTGAGCACACTAAGGAAGTTGTCAAGCCATATGATTGGACTTACACAACAGACTACAAAGGAACATTGCTGGGCGATACTGCAACATTAAAGGTAACCATTTTCTCCTGGTGAAATGCAGCTTGCATATTGTTTCAGTCAAACACAAATTTTATTTTTTTAAAGCAGTCATTAACCTTGTAATAGGCTTCTGTAAAATCTTTCATGCTCCATAGTTTCCGATCTCAAAGTATAGTTTGGGCTTTTCGTATCTCTCAGCATATTTTCCTAATCAAATCATAGCTTATTTTAATAACTGGTTTGGGGACTTTTTAAAGCATTTTGTGATTATATAAAAGGATGCCGTTGTGTCCCATAGTGAGGGCTTACTCAGAGAGTAAAGCATATAAGAATCTGGATGTCTCTCTGAAGCCTTAAGCTGAGCTCCTCACGCACAAGTGTAATTCTCTAGTACCTTTACTCTCTGTCACTTGCCTAGTTGTCTAAGCAGATTTGTAGATCTGTCTTTCCATGGCTTTATGCATTTCTGCAACAGTAATTCCTCATATTTAAACTCACAGGCCCTACCTTGTATTTATTTACTTTAAAATAAGACTGATATTCCCAGCTTCTCTTTACTGCATACAGACTGCTTACTACTAAGCAGATAATCTATGTTAATTAACTAGGACTGCATTACAGATCACTTCAGTTATTCTGGAATTAAAAACACAGCTTAGAAATAAATGACGTCTTGTTGGCCTGTGATCTTTAGGCAGCAGAAGTGTATGAGTGTATATAGAGACCAATGAGATGGAAAACAGAGCTACTTGACTTCCCTAGAAAGCCTTTATTAGAATTCAGTTCAGGGTTTGTAGGGAGCTAGAGATACTAAGTGCATGGAATTCTGTTTATAACCTAGAACTTCTCATCTGTATGTTAAACACAAGCTATTTTCAAATATTTTGAAATACAGCAAATGAGCAGAATTGTTTGCAGCTGAAACCTCAGTAAGCATGTACCCAGAGGGAATTTTATTCAGACTTTTCTACTCTTGATTTTTTCTTTGAGTGATGTTTCTCTTGGAAACTTCAGGTTTAGTTTTCACTTTTTCTCATTGAAATTTGGGGTATTTTAAGCTTAGTGCCCTAAAAGCTTCTTCCTTTCTAAAACGAGCAATTGTGAGATTTAAAAGATCAAGACAAATTTTATGTAGCTTGGCAACAAGTTAACATGCTAAAATCTTTTTCTTTAGGTTGTTCCTACAACAGAACACATAAATACAGAGAAATTGAAAGCCAGGGAACAAATTATGTTTTTTGAAGAAGTACTTCTCTTTGAAGATGAGCTTCATGACCACGGCGTGTCAAGTCTGAGTGTAAAAATAGTGAGTACTGAGAAGCGTGTACGAGATGCTTGGTGACCCAGTTAGTCAAAATATGCAAAAGGCAGTCACTTCTTGCGTGTTTCTTCTGGGAATTAAAGTGCAATATGTAAAGTACTTCATTGTCACTCTTAGAAATATAATCTTACTGTAAACTATGTTTTCTTGAAATGTTTCTGCCAGTTGCTTCAGGGAACTGTTTTCCCTTTTTCTGCATCCTGCCTAGGAATCTTCTGAGATGCTGTCTGCCCTGCAGTTCAGTGACAGCTGTAGCATATCAACAGCCCAAATTTTGAGTTCAAAATGCAAGTTCCTCATACTGTCTTTCATTGTGAATATCTGATGCAGATAAGCGCACGCTTAAGTTTTGTAATATGCTGAATGGAACATCTTTATTTTTGCAGAGAGTTATGCCTTCCAGCTTTTTTGTGCTGTTGAGGTTTTTCTTGCGAGTTGATGGCGTTCTTATCAGGATGAACGATACAAGGCTTCACCACGAGGTAAACTCTTATTCGCCATCATGAATATTTTACAGGTGCTACTTTGCCATGTTACTTTCAGAGACAATCTGCTGATATTCCTGTAAATTAATACTATTTGGGGACATAGAAGTTACTTGAACTGAACTTTCAAGTGCGTTTTATTATTGCGGTGGTGCTGAAGTAGCAATCAGGTGCTGGGTGCCGTGGGGCTGGATATTGTATGGGCATGTAAAGTAATGGTTGAAATGTACTTCCTCTTTAATCTGTGCCTGTCAAGTACAAGAGGAAAAACAAGCAACAGTAGATGGTGTGATGTTGTTCTTATCCTCATCTCCAAGTAAATGTTTTTTGGCTGCAAGTTTTAACTTGCAAATAACTGCCCGTACTACACTGAGTTCTAATGTCTCATAAATAATACAGAACACAACAGTTATGGGGTTTTTTTATTCTATCTAGCTGTATTTGTAATGATGTAGAACTTCTAGCTGAGTAAAGATTAACAAGCATATTCATTCGTAGATTATTTTTTTTCTGCATACACACAGAAAAATGATTTTTCAGAAAGAGAACATTGCTAAACATCTTTCTCTGTCTTTGTGAATTTGAACATACATTTCTGCTCCCAGGTGAAAATCTGTGGCTGACCAAATTCAAATGCTTACTAAATTAAATGTATTTAAAATGCTTATTCTGCACTGATACTAGATGATAATTTTATAACTATTTTTCGCCATGTTTATTCCCATTAGGCTGATAAGGCATACATGTTGCGAGAATACACATCCAGAGAAAGCAAAATATCAAGTTTAAAGGTACTGCTTTATTAAATATTCTTTTCTTGTCTCCTTTTTAAAAATGTTTTATGGCCAGCATAGAAAATACTTTGTAAGTCATTCTTTGTTAGATTTGGAGTTGATACACAGAAAAAAACCTTCCTTCTTATGCAACATTTATTGTGGTGTCTTCATGGCAGATTTGCATTAGTAAATGCTCAGATTTCATGACAAGATATGGGATTGGGTTATTTTTTGTAGTTTTAAGTCATCTAAGATTTTTTTAATTATTATTATTTTATGTTTTCATAGAACTGTTCAGCTACTGTCCATATTCCATATTGCTAAATTTCAGGGCTGGTTATATGCTTGCAAATATTAAGATCTGTTTGGTAATGGACTCATTCAGTTTTTCTCAAATAAGTTTAATAGCCTATCTTAAAACTCAAATAATAGCTCAGCATAATTTGTGGAACACCTGGACTTGCAGCTGGTGATTTTTATTCTTGACCCAACACCTGATCTTGGGCAGTCTTGTTACTTTCCTTCTCCTTTGTTTTTTCTTCACCTGTAAAAAGTGACTAATGTGTTAGTAATCTTCTGAGGGAGTATTTTTGCAAAATGCTTTTCTTTTTGAGGAAAGGGGCACTGTATCATTTCCTAACAGTATATGATCCCTATAAATAGGATTAGATCCAGACATGAGCTTTTTTGATAGATCTGTGGGTTTTGAAATATAAATCAGTGATCTAGGTTTTACTTTATCTCATCTTAAAAATTATCATCTATGCTATTAAATAACTTTACTGTCTGTTGTTATAGAGAGGAAATGCATATGGCTTTTCAGTTCCTGAGATCAGTTTGCATAGGTAAAGAAAAAAGATTGCCACTTCACATAGCTTTGAAATAACTGAAACAACAGTACGATTCCTTGCATGTTAGGGGTAGCCAAAATACAGGTTACATTTGAATAGCACTGGGTATACTTCTTAAATGTTATTAGAAAGGTTCAAGGTGATTTGCTCATATAGATTTTTTTTTATTACATTTTTTTCATCAAATTTCTTGTATGTGGTGAAGTTCTCTACAGGAATCTCCTGAGAAACTTCTTGATTAACAATGAAACCACTTAATTTCTTAAAATATGAAATTAAAATCCAATTAGTTGTAGTATTTCTTGTAAGTGTCTGTGTTGGACTTCATAAAACTAAAATATGTGTTGAGGTATATCAATTATCGGTAGCTAAATCTGATCAACTCCAGTGAATATATTGCGATGGCTAGAAGACTTTAAACATGAGATCCTTTGTGGCAATCCTGGTCTCATCTAGAACTAGAATCTCAAAGATACTATTACATTCAAATGATATTTTAAAAAAACCCCACTGTAGCTGTTCATGAATGTCTCTGACTTCCTTGTGCTCTTATAACCTGTTGCTTAAAAACTTTAAATACCTTTCCTTAGCCTATTAATCCACACGAGGAGTAAAAGTATGTACATTTGAAGGTAAATTTTAATAATCATACCTGACTTCAGGTTTTTTACTCAGTTAAATTATAAATCAATTGTCTGTAAATATTTGGGTTTGGAATACCTTCTTCCCCCTTCACTCACTTGTTTCTTGTAAAATTTTTGCTTCTTAGCACGTCCCACCTTCCCTGTTCACGGAACCTAACGAGATTTCTCAGTATCTACCCATAAAGGAGACCATCTGTGAAAAACTAGAATTCCCAGAGAAACTGGAGCCTAAACCAGAAGCAACACTGGAAAGCATGTGTGTTAAGTCTAAATAAATGTGACTTTATATGGACTTGAAGTAGACTGGAGACAATGTGATGATGTAACTGTTGCCATAGGGGGGTGGTTTCACTACTAGTGGAATAAAGAATTTGGCTATTTTTTCTGTAGCCCTGAGAGAAAACATTTCAAGCACGTTTTGCTAATGGTGTTTTTTGTTTGTTTTTAACCTGTATCTGGAGTTAATGATAGACTGGTGATGAGTTAACAGTTTTCAGTGGCATTGGAGGACTCTGACAAGTAAAAGTCTGGGTTCTGTTTGGCTCACCGGTGAGGCAGGAGTATTGTCTGGACCCTCCACCAAAAACACTTCTATGAAGATTTTGTTATTTCTGCTTCAGATACTAAGAGACGACTGGAGCTGTAAAACTATTTTTATTGAGAAATCATCCACAGTAAAAAAACATAATAAATTGATTCTCCTCATCATTTATTTTGAGCTGTCAGTCCTAAACTACACATTTTACTTGGCTTCTCCTAATGTGAGCTGATAACCAACTAAGTTACTTTTTGGAGTCTCTGATCCAGACTCTTAACTTAGCAATATTAATTTCATCTGAGGACAGGTTTTAAGGAGGGGGCGAAAAAAACAAATCACATTTGTTTAACACTATATAAAGGTAAAATTACCTTATTTGTGAGGCATTAACTCCAGAGCAGGAGAAAAGCTGGAGGTTAACAGAAACACACACTGGTAAGTCTCTTCCCAAATACCAGTTTAATCTGACGTCAGCCAGATTTCTCGAGGCAGTTTTGGACACCGTTACTCGGGGCCTGTGTGCTGCTACAATCACATGTTATGTTTGAAACATGTTGTGCTTTATTGACCTTCTGTTGGATGTATCAGAACATGCCCACGTGTGATGGTTATACTGTCCTGACAGTCAAATTGCAGAGTGGCTTAAGGTTGAGGAAAAGACGGGTGTTTAGTCTCTAATCCTTAAAGGATGCCAGTATTTGCAGTTTGAGGAACAAGATCCTATATAGCCTTAAAAGAATGCTAATGTATTCCAGATACATATTTTTTTGTTTGTTTATTTTTAAAATTCTTTAAGTTCTGATATTAACAGAAGCGTGATCACATGTATAGGCACAGTTTTAACTCAACACTTTGTAGATTAAACTTTAAATTTATTGCTTTTGGAAATCGTGAATGATATTAATGGTTTGGCCTAAGAATCGAGGAGCTAAACAACCTTGTCTAAGCTTACTGCTTACACTCAGTGAAGCGCAAGAAGCAAATGACTGTAGCAAAAAGCAGGCCTTGTGGTTTAAGGTGACAGCAAATAAGAATGCATATGCATTTTGATGTCTTGGAATTTTTATTTAAAAATTTTCATATTCTACACTGCATAGCTTAATAAAAACAACCCACGTCAACACCTGGTATTCAACCAGGTCTCTTGAGAAATGGTTTTCACTTACAGAGGAAGAGGTTTTTAGGAGGAAGTCTACTGCCATCTAAGTGACTGTTTTCTTCAAACAACGCACTTGGTTTCACTTTTGTTTGAGGCAGCCTGGTCTAATGAATTGATCCTAAGGTCGAAAGGCAGGAACTAGTCACAGTTTTTCCTGTGTTGCTGATTTACTCAAACCATGCGGAAATGCCTTCTCTCTCCCTCAGTTCCCCGTACGTAAAATGAGAATTAATACATGCCTATCTCACTGAGGGTCTGTGAGGATTATATTGTAAAAAGGTATTGATTAGAATATTTTTTCTTGATACGTCTTCAGCCTTATCACCGAAATCCTTTAGAAAGGTTTACTGCAAAAAAAGTCTTATGCTCCATACAATGAGTATAGAGAACAGAAATTAAACAGTCTCTGAAAGCAATTATTAGATGGACATGATCTGGGTGAGTGAATTTATGGCCGCTATGAAACAGAGGTCAGGTCCTCCATATTCTCCACTACAGTCCTAAATTCCGTTGGCTTGTTTAATTTTACCGCACTTGTTCCCTAAAGATTCTGGAGTCAGGACAAAGAAGGGTCTGCAAATAAATGCAGTATAGAAGTGATCAAAATTCATTTGGTAACAGAAGATTGTTTAGGTCCGCTCCAGTGATAGAGGGATATGAAAAGACGGTGAAAAGGAAGGGAACAACAAATTGGGGTGAACAGGTATTTTGCTGTTTGGAGTAAATCATGACACTTCTTTTACTCTTAAGCATATAGTATTTCACATGCCTGAAAGGCTTATAAAAAGACTTTAAAGATGGTAGTGACTGCGAGGAGAGCCGATGTAGTGCTAGCATGAAGGAAACTGTATCTGCGTTCGCTAATTAAATTTGTGATTTGGGTTTGCTCAGCGATGCTAACGTTAAGCTCCATTGGGCTAAAGTATAGTGGGGGGAACCCGCAGAAAGGACACCTAGTGTTGAAAAGGGTGTTCTGCATGTTTAGCTGATATTTTCTATTTTACCTCGTCCAGCATACCTGCTAATTTGTGACCTGTTGATACAGTTATCTTGAATAGACTTGAATCCCGACTGTATAGATATGTGATATCCATCTATTTTGGTTGCATTTAAGTGGAACACACGTGTTGGGGACATCACAAGAACATGTTTAGGAAGTTAGAGTTACTACAAAGTACAACTTGGAGCACTTTGTTAAACATTCTCTCATACCACACACATTACCAAGAAGCAGCTACTGCAAGCTCTCTGGTACAAATTTTCCACAGAAAAGTACCACTTTGATACATGATTTTAGGGGGAGGGAGTGGGGTGATTCTCCAGCTGTTTTGTGGCAAGTTTAATGTGTCAGTTTATATTCTTTCTTGTATGTTGCTAAATAAAATGTACCAAACATTTTACAGTTCTCTTTTTATCTGAGCAAAATAAACTAAAACAACTGCTTGTGCTGCTTAATTTTGCACGCTAATGAGATGTTGTGTTCATGCGCTGTTGTCTGTCATCAGAGCACTCTGGCTAGTTTTGAAAATAGAGTGAGGCTTTTTCAGAAGCAGGGCAGAGCCTTAGCAGTAGGAACAAAATGAAATCTATGTTACTATTTGTATGAGCTCCACTATTGCCAAGTAATGGACTCAAAAGTGGTGGGAGGATACAGCTAGGGAAGTAAAACAGGAAGAGGGTGTAGACTCTCCTTTTCTGAACCCTGGCAGAGAGGGGCAGTGCAGGTGTCAGTTCTTGTAGGCTTGGAAGAGTAAGAAATGCCTGACTCTTAGGGAAAGTGGGAGTGTCTTAAAAAAATTCTCTTGAAAAACCTGTAACTTACCATGAAGATGGCCTCTCTACCACGTGAACCCGGGAATCGGTGCTAGGCCGGTCTTTTTCTTCATCTTGCTGATGTGGAAGGTTTGTGGTACTGAAGTT
>NW_009712885.1:377-1718 GCF_000703405.1 Apaloderma vittatum | reverse complement strand
GGACCGCAGAAAGGGGGGTTCGGAAGCTGGAGGGGATCCCTCCTTTTAACAGTGCTTTAAAAAGAGGAGTTTCTTTTAAAGTTGAGGGGGACACACACCAAACAAATCAAAAATACCTCCGAAGTCCTCTTGCCAGTTGTGCTTTAGAGCATCTGAACGCCTTCATATAAAAGGCTTTTCAAGGAACTCCAGGTATTGACACGAATGGCTGAAAATAAAAATTACTTCTTCACAGAAAGTACTCGCGGGATACAAAATTTGGAATTTGTTTGAGGTATGAAACGATTTGTGGCACAGCTGGTATGTAAAATAAAACCATCAAACGTCTTGTCATAATCAAATATTCCCTAAATCTGGACTAGCGACATTGCTTTTGAAAGATGTCGTTCCATATAAATGCCTTTAACGCCTGGTAGAAAATTCTTATGAACACGTTGACAAATGAAATAACCCGGGTTATTTGATTAGTGTCCGTGTAATCTGAATATTGGCTTGTATTGGGGAAAGAAACGTCAACCCTTTAATGTTTTTGAAAGGATGGATTTTCGCTGCAATTAAAGAGTAATCTTATACCAATAGAGTGAAGCACGGTCTTACGTGTTCAGTGCTACAGGGATTAAAGAGGATGAAGTCAAGAGTTTGTATTTTCTTCAAAAATTCAGCTCAGGCAGAACGAACAGCGCTATAGAGCGCAATGGGGGTTTGGTAGCCGCCCCACCGCTGTGCCAAGATCTGCATCCCACCACCTTCTCAGCGACGGCTTTATGTGCCGGTGGCATCTCTAAACACTTCTTCGAAAACACTTTCTGATTCGGGATGCAGATGTCAGGAGACCGAGATGAACAATTCCCCCTGCGCTTCGTATCTCAAGGGTTCAGCTACAGAAGGCGTAGTAAGAGATAACCAGACGTTGTCGCCTGCCTCACGGAGCCTCAGTCCCTGTGAGACAGTGCGCTGAGGTAACCGGTATCCCAGGGTAAGATCCGCATCTTAGGGTCACCTCAGCCGGTGGTTGCTCTGATTTCACTTCGAGCAACACCGGAGCAAATGAGCCGGGCGCCCGGGTCACCGGCAGTCCCAGGGCTGCCACCCCGGCCCCGGCCCGGCTCCCCGCACCCGGCCCTTGGCCAAAAAACACTGAACGCACACGCACCACGCTCCGCTTTCGGACCTGTCAGGTTTTCCCGGTCTATTCGACAGCCAGTGGAGGATCTTACCCGGATCGGAAAACCCATTTTGTTGAAAATAGGAGGCAACAGGAGGCGACTTCGCAGACACAACCCGCAAGCCCCCCGCTGTGCCCAGCCCTCCTCGCAGAGGCTGGGGGGGGAGGCAAGGAGC
>NW_009712885.1:0-263 GCF_000703405.1 Apaloderma vittatum | reverse complement strand
TAAACCATGCCCCCCCTCGCTGGACCTGCATATGCTTTGGAAAAGGCAGGTCAGGCAGCCTGGTTTCTTTGCAGAGTCAAATGGTTTATTAGGTATCAGAGGAAGGCAATGCCCAGCATCAGAAAATAGTTAGAGCCGAATTTTTCTTCGTAGTCCCTTACTTTGATTTGGAGACTGCCTTGAAATCTGCCGCGTTATTTTATGGAACAATCTGGTAACCAAGCGGCATGGAGGAAATCTGAAGCTATCGGCATTTTCATTTC
>NW_009712884.1:688-916 GCF_000703405.1 Apaloderma vittatum | reverse complement strand
ATGTTTTAGCCAAGATGGTTGCCTTGCAGATGGAACTAAAGTTTAGGCAAATGTGCATTAATCCCACACTAGAGCGGAAGTCTCCTAATCAAAGGTTCTCTCCTTGGAGATTAAGAGAACGCGTAAATCTCATGACCCATTTGCAGAGGGACTGAAACTCGGCCAGGGAGAAAGGTGGCGCGGGGAGATCTTGGCCACCGACTCAAGAAAACTCGTCCCTCTCACCTG
>NW_009712884.1:0-372 GCF_000703405.1 Apaloderma vittatum | reverse complement strand
TGGTAGGGAGACAAGCCCACCAACCTCTTGCCATTGGCTGGCTCCAGCCCTGAGCAGGTGACCGTCAGCACACAGCCCCTCAGCCTGACATCAGCTCTGTGCCCCAGCACCAGCTCTGTTGCCCAAAGGTGCCGCCTGAGCCCCAGGAAAAGGAACAAAAAAGAAATTGAGAGACAATTCCGAGACAATTCCAATGGTTACAAAGGGTAGACCGGGCCTCCCAGACAACTACAACGGGTAGACTTGGCATCTTACAATTGGGTAGACCTGGCCTCCCAGACAATTCTCACCACGGGTAAACCTAGCCTCCCAATTAAAACGGATAGACCTGGCCTTACAATAAGGTACACCTGGCGTCCCAGACGGCTTACA
>NW_009712883.1:324-14148 GCF_000703405.1 Apaloderma vittatum | reverse complement strand
TGATGATCTCAGAGGTCTTCTCCAGCCTCAAAAATTCTGTGATTCTGTGTAACTGGGATTAGAGCTGGAATGATAAATAGGGTCATGATTTTCTTTCTTTTCTCTTTAACCTTTTAATTTAAATAGCAGGTCAAGTCTTGCAGCTTCTGGCATCATCACAGAAGTGAAACTTCTGAAAAATCAAATGCTGTTAAAGAGGTATCAGCATGGTTTGAAAGCCTGTAGTGGTTTCGAGCAGCATGGACTGGGGGTAACTGCCCCAGACCACACAGGTCTCAGACCTGCAACTAGAGCTTCTCATGTTCACCCCGGGGCCAACTCAAATGTACAACATGAAGATCATGTCTGGTTAGACCAACCTACACGCTGCAGTTCCTGCTGGCTGAAACAGGCAGGAGGTCCATCAAGCTTGTGTATCCCTCAGCAAGCTTTGCATCAAGGTTATTTTCCTGTCCCTGAACTGTGCCCACCCCAGCTCAGCATCCTCAGTCAGGCAAATATCAGCAGAGTAAGTCAGTGGCCCAGTTTGGGCTAGGATGGGCCAGAGTGACAACAAACACTGGGCTTCCTCCACTGTGGGTAGGAAAGAAAGTCAAATGAGAATATAAAAATACATCTCATCTTGAAGAGAAAGAGACTTGAGCCAAGTTTTTCCTGTGGTGGGAAGTGACCCTAATGTTCGCTTCAGGAGATGGGTTGAAAATTATTTCCTTTGGGGACAGTGCCAGCTCCCACAGCACCTGCAGACCTTCACATCTACCCCAACAGCCATGTCACTGCCTGATAAACCAGAGGAGGCAAAAAGCATCAGGCTCCACAGATGTTTCACTGGGAAAGGAGAGGGTACAAATAGCTTCTTCAAAAGCCTGTGCAAGTGAAACTTAACTGGCAGGAACCTCTCAATCCGACACTGCTGCCTCACGCAGCAAAGCCCTTCAGAACCACTGCAAGGTGGCGTGTCCCTGTCTCGGGGCACCCTAGTATAGGCACCTCCCACACCCCAGCACCTGATATAGCCAAGCTCCAACCACCAGCAAACGGAAGAGAAGCCCAACCATGTTTCTGGCTCCTGCAGCAAAGGTTGCTCCTGCAGCTGGTCCATTTATCCCTGCCAGGGGGGAATCGACACAAGACCTTTGCTCTGCCTCCGATGGTCTTGCCACAAGGACAAATTCCAGGCTAAGAACAAACTCCAGATCACTGCTACCTTGTCAGACTCCTCAGCAGAGCCAGATCTTAGAGGTGTGTCCATAGTATTAGCTTGAACGTGACTGCTTACGTGAAGACTGCAGTTGAAAAGGTTTCAAATTCCTGCTTTAGAGAGGGAAGTAACTCGTACAACGGAAAGGGACAGGATCTGGTTTCACGAGCTGCAGATCTCATCTACTCTAAAACATGCTGCTAGCGATTTTGTGGTTTTGTGTTCAGTACATTTTAACACAGGCACAAAACAATCACTCCGCAAAAATACAATAACACGTCACTTACTGGTGTTGTGGTCTATGTAATAAACTCCAACCTGAGGGTCATAAGCTTCTTCCCATCCTAACGGCAACTCATCACTAATGCAGTCTGCAAAGGTTAGTGGTTTAGTATACCTGAAATGCAAAATAATATTTAAGATGAATAAAAGAACACTCTCAACACATCTATTCCAAACAACTGTCTAGCAAATGAAGTACCACAAGGGCCTCAGTATAGAAAACTGAGAAAGTCGAAAACTGTTTTAAAGCTTTTGTTCTTATACTCCACTATCTCTTCCACTTCTCCCTCTGAAGTCATAATAAGATGAATTCATTCTGACAGAGATCCCGAGCCCTGCCCAGCTCTGCCAGCACTCGTTCGACAAACGAACATTAAGCACTTTGCCAGAAACAATCCTTGGCTCCCAGGTGAACAAACAGGACTGTTTGCAAGCAAGTCCTGCATCAAAAATATGTAGACAAGAAGGAGCAAGATGAGAAATGCAATTTGCATAGCATGAATAATTAAGACACCACAATCAATAGCAAGTGCTGAGGACTGTGGGACCACTCTTCATGCAACTCCACCCATTTGCATTGCAATATGTTCTGTTTCAGTGATGACGAACTAGATTAGTTTCTCAGTACCACAAAAATGTGTAACCCACTCCATCCAAATGAGGAAATATTTCCACGACACTGCTCTGGTGAGCTGCTCTATCAGGCACCACATCCAGCACCAGCCTGAGGGTTTGTATGGCTAAAAACAAAGCTTGCAGGACCCAACCCCTTGAGTGAGCCCAGAGATTTCAGTCACCAAAGCCACGCTCCTTTCCTCCCTTTGCCTCCGAGCTAACAAGGTTCAGCTCACACCAACAAAACTCCTCACCAAACCTATCAGAGAATCCTCTGAGATGACCTCTAAGATCGTCTAGTCCAACCCACTGTAAGAGACTGAAGAGGTCTGCAGAAAGTCTTTCACATCCACAGGTAATTCAGCAGGGCAGGCACTTAAAGAGTTTTATCCAGTTTTGATCACGCTTGAGCATACTTCACCTGGAGGCACTAACGACCAAGTGGTAGCCCCACATTAACATCTTGCAGCCACTCACAATGTAAAGGGGAATTTTGGGAAAAAGCCTCCAATCATAAGAGGTTCAGCATAAAATGAACTTTTAATGGCTAACATAATTCCACCCCCAGCTACGACCCGGAAGTCTGGTACACAGTGGGAATGAGGTGGGAACATTTCTGTACAGGCTGCATAAGCCACTGAGATGTCTACTTACCTGCTGCTGCATTTCACTTTCAACACATTGCCTTTGCCATCCTAAGTGGTGCTTGAATTGCCATTTTCTCTGAAAATTTCCATTTATTTCAAAGCTCAGCAGCGCTTCACAACAAGGAACTGTGAAACTTTCTCAATGAGGTTTCAGCGAAAGGTTTATTTTTACCGTGCTTAATCTAGACTGCGTGCTAAAAGCATGTTTACATAGAAAGCAGAGATTATGGGAAAATAAAACAGCATCTCAATATTTCTGGTTGCTATCGCTTATCCCACATTCTTCCCTATCGATCAAGCTGCTTCCTCAGCCTGAGTACCCAGTATGTCCTGCTCCAAGTTGATCAAGTCAAAGATGCACAAGGGAAAAAATGCAGAGCAAGGTCAGGTACAAGCAACTCTGGGGATAACAGAGAGGAAGGTGCTGTTGCAAACATGTCGGCAATTTTAACTTGGGCCCTGGAGTCAGCACTTTGACCTCTCCAATTTTATTGCCCGCTAGTGGCTCCCGTGTAAGCAGGACAGGCGGAGCAGAGGGAAGGAGCAGAGATGAACTGCGGAGGAGGACCTGCTTCTCAAGCCTGGCAACGGAAGAACCAAGCTGATTTTTAAAAGCTGTCTAAGGGCTGGTCTCAACTTCACACACATCAGGATACTTCAGCGTAAGTGCAGAGGGTTTGTGTTGTAGTAATTATTTGATTGCCCTGATAAGTATGATATTGTGCTTCAACAGCCTAGTACTTCATTTAAAAAAAAAAAAAGTCAAAAGTTTCCACCTATAGTCCATGATAAAGCTTAGAGTTAAGGCTTATTAGATGTTATTTGAAACAAGGGAAAGGAGGAAAAGTCAGTATTCATTTATCTAAAGTCAGCAGGGGTAGGGTGTGCCTCCTGGGCCACGCAAAGTCCAAGTGGCCTTCTCCAGCGCATTATTTGATCAGTAATGCTCAAAATCCTGCTGTGAATTGTTTCTGTGCTTGCCGTTTCGCTACTTCTAGAGAGAGCTTTAAGAGGTGCAATTTCATCCTGGCTTTGCGCAGCCTCCGACCTTGCACACCAGCTTCCACTCAGCCCCACGCATTGATTTAACCAGGAACCACGCATTTCCCATGTCTCACCCACAGGACTGCACATTTTGGGGGAGTGATCCAAGCAAACACCCCTCAACATGGAGCAGCAATTAAACCCATACTTAAAGCATATTAGGTGAGGATGTGCTGCAGGTATAAAACATACCTCAGTAGCTTAATTTGTGTTACAGACTCAGTGGAGTTTTCTGCAGCAGAAATTCACTCAAGAATCACACCTAAGATTAAAAGCAAACTTAAAAAAAACCCATCACCAAAACCTAGTGCATTGAGCTGCATACCAGCCCCAGGACTTGGGACTGCTCTCATCAGGGAACAGCACTGTAGTGCCAATGTCGATGCTCCAAAAGCCAACATCAAACTCATACAGCTTCTGCTCAGCTTTTGCCCAGTCTTATTTTGCTAGAAGCAGCTGAATTCCTTCTAGATGCACTCAGGAACTGTCAGACTCAATAGGAAGCCAGGACCAAGCAACTGAAGGATGCTTATTTCTATTTTCTATACGAGGTGCAATGCATGAACAACCTACAGTCGGCTCTTTCAGCTGGAGTGTTGGAAAGCGAGGGGAAAAAGCAAGACAGGATCAGTGTGCTGTAGCAATGACACAAGCCAGCTGGAGACCTGTCAGTTACTAAGGCTTAGAAAGAGACAGTAGTTTCACCTCTGAGATTTGTATTTTCAGCGTATCTCACAGGCAGCACCCACCACCAGGTACAGGCTAGTGCTGTCCTCCCTAGCTGACCGTAAACTTGCAACTATCCCATTTGTACAGAGTAAATATTCATTAAAGGAGAAATCTGTCATTCAACTAGCAAACAGAAGACTAATTAGTTTTAGAATTAAGAGAGTAATTCCATTTATTACAGATAACATATGTCATATAGCTACTTGCCCAAATAACTGCAGCTTTAGAACCAATTTACTTACTCTTCTAAACTCCTTCCCCTTGCTGTTGGGGGGAAAACTGGCACAAACCAAAGAAGCAATGCTAAAATTACAGATGAAAGGCGTGCAGTATGTTGTGTAGCCAGACTACGAATAAAGCATAAAAGGAGATTGTTTCCTTGTTTGAAGATAAGATTTTAGGGGTTCTTCTGAAGACTCAAATAAACCAATTCTCCAGGAGGAGTCCAAAATCAAGCATCTCCCCAGGCACACTCACAATGTAGCACGACAGATTAAACAAGCAAAAGGTAAAGTTTGATTTCTCACAGCAAGACATGATTCAGTTGGTGTGTTATTTCTGCATAAAAGAGGACTATCTCTGCATTTCCAAAGTGAGAGCTAGGGCACACCTGCAGAACCATCTCTTTTGAAACATCTCCTTTGCAATTCACAAAGCTTCCTTGCAGCCCTGGAAAAAAAAAAAAAACCTCTCCTCAACTCAGTCAAAGCACATTAGAGTGTAACAGGTCCTCTCTGCAGCTGGACTCAAAGCAGCAACCTAGAAATACAGACCCCTTTCACCCACTGTGCTTATCACTAAGGAAGAAAGCCACAATATGGCTTATGCATTCCTTACCCTCCTCTGTCAGGAAAACCTCCAGATACATTCGTCCAACTTTTGAAAGATCCAAAAAAAAATCCAAAAGCATCCAAATGCTCAGAAAATCCCAGCTTTGGCTTCCGATCTCCAGTGACAAAAAGGGAACCAAGGGGGAACCCAAATTCTGTAGGTGCAGCAGTTCTCATGAAACCCAGACTGGTCTGGTTAGAAGAGACAATCCTTTCGGATAGACAGGTTCGTCACCACCTCCCAGACATGCTCGCTTTGCTCTGAACATCCTTCAGAGCATCGATTAGACCAGAACTACTGAAGCACTTCATCTGCTTCCAAGCCTGGTGTTGAGCTCCTACAAGAGAAACCAGCCTGAGCTAGAGAAGATATTTGTAAATCACAGCCTAGCTCCAGCCTTCTACCTCACCCACAAGTCACCCACACGTTCATCTCGTACCAGCTCACCTGCATCTCAGGTTCCTCCCACCTGTGACTGCCCTTCCCCTATTAGCTACATTTTAATCAGGGTCATTTTTAGGAACTTTTAGTATTTTGAAAGACACATATCAAGCTAGGTTTATCAATTTCCACCATCTTTTCTTAGTTTTAAGTACATTCTTTTCTCATTTGATCTCATTCAGGAAATTCAAATTCACTCACGCAAGTACAACTGCTCATTAGGACACCTCAGCAACCACCACAAACAGCAAGTCAAGGACCCTGTTTCAGAAACTAATCCTGGGTAAAAGATGACAGCACCACCCAACTTCCCAACCTGAGGTGAATCTTAAGAGTATTCAGGCAGAGACAGGCTGAAGGGAAGCCACTGCCCACCCACCTGCCAGCGAACGTACCAAGACACCTCCATCTCTGCCGAATGTTTGCCCCCAATAGCTCGAGTGTTTGTCCAGCAAATGATGTTCAAAATCCCACTCCCACAGCAGGAAACAAAGTTAGCTTCCGAGCTCTGGTTTATAAGTCACATCATTTTTAAAAGAGAAGGGTTTCTGTATTTCTTACTTTTGATCAATCACCTTCAGCTTCTTTCACAGATGATAAAACTGGAGGCCAATGTTATGTGCAAACACTATTAAACAGAAACTCGCTCATCTCAGATTCCGAAAGCCTTTCTATAGTCTTTAACTCCACTGTTGTCAATCAGAAACCTCATTACACAGGAAAGTGAAGGCAAATAAGCCTTGTATAACAAGTTTTTGATTGACAGAAGGCTTGTTAAATATGGCTGTAAGATCACAGAGGTTCCTGATAGGAGCAGGAGATGGGTGAACTGTGCCCCTTAAAGCTGCAGCTAACACCACAAAGGAAACAGAAATCAGTTCTGAACTTCTTTTAAACAGGAGATGTTATTTTTCTGATTACTGGGTTTCAGTGCCAACTGGTGGCCTAGAGCAACGCAGCAGACCCCCGTAAGCACACGTACATATACGTGCCGACAGCAAACTGCGCTCAGGTCACTAAGACGTTGAGCATTTACAAGCCAGCAGTGGATTGCCAAGTTTCTACGCTCTTCTTAAACCTACTTAATCCCTATGTTTGCAGGGTTCCTTGAACTCTCACAACAGTAAAGCCACTTAAACAGTAGGGCCTTATTTTAATCAGTTCAGTACGGATCACGTGGCCTATATGCAATCCTTCATGACTCTGTATGGGTGAAACTACAGACCAGGGGATTTCCTACAGTTTACTGTACCCAGATCACCCAGGACCTTCATGTCAGCTCCTCTTACAGCTACAGCATCAGCCAACCAAACCCAACAGCTTCACAGCTCCATTCGTCTCCCCCCTTCCCTCCTGCACTCACAGGGACATGGCGAGCGTACGAGGCAGACGGGTTTCATGAGCAAGAAGTCAAGCAAGATAACAAAATTATGAGTTCTGGCAGATCCTTCCGCTCATACCATTTCTCTTACGAAACCAAGCAAGTTTTTAAACCCAGCAGTTCATGGAAGAAGCTTGGAATCGGGTTTATTTTCAATGGTGTCTATTGCAACTATCTTTTTTTGATTTTTCTTTTTCACCTAGCATTTCTTCATTTCCCATGTGAACAAAGCTTACTGCTCATTATGTGCCAGGATGAGCTACACAGACCAGGATGGAGAACGGGCCAAAAGCACCTCAATTCCAGCTGTGATGTGGGGTAGCTGTACACAAGAACCCCACAGGTCCGAGTTCTGAGGAACCTGTTAATGGGTAGAGCTCTTGCTGTAACTCAGAAGGCTGCTGCAAGAATCACTGCCAGGAGGCTCGACACGATGACATACAAGCTTCTTTGTTTCTAACGAGGTCATCCCATCCTCAAGACAGACGATGATTATTTTTAAACTTCAACAGAGAAAAACCTATCGCTTTGCTGTAGTCCTAGAAAAATTCGTCTGCAATCTCTGCCTCACAAAAGCTCTTAAAAATAGACTCCTACACATTTATTACTCAACTTGGTGATCCAGCCCTCAAACACACCAGGGCTATTCGTCTCTATAGCAACTATTTTCCCTGGGAGCATCTTCTCTCAGTGCAGGATGAGCTGCCTTTGGCGGCTGGAGGTGTGGCAATGAAGAGGCTCTGCTTTACGATCTTGCTGGCAAAGCATTCCTTGCCCTGACTCCAAACACCTGGGCACGATGAAACATTCCCCTGGATTCCCCCTCCAGTTGCAATTTAAGGAAGAGGCGAGATGAGAACAGCTTGTCCCTACCAGCCAGCATCCTCAGCAGCAACACAACAGGCAGCTCTGGGCCAAACGGCCCCTCGATTGCACCAAAACTTCAGCAAGAGCTGTGGGTTTGGACTGGGAGACCTCCACATTGAGAGGGGCAGAAAGGAGCAGTTTAGGACCACTGTAAGCAGGTAAGAACCATGAACAGGAACGTGCTTCCCAGGTAACAAGGAGAAGCCATTAAGAAGCGATCACAAATTTGAGAAGCTTCCTAACTGTGCCCCAAGGAGTCTGACGAGAGATCAAATACGACATTCAAAGTTTTGGAAGCCAGACATGATTCCAAGACCCACACAAAGGCACAGCCACCTGAGTTACCCCAAGAGGATGTCATTTCAATGACTGTCGGTGTGTACAACATTGCAGCCTGGTCCTGGTCTTGCTGTGGTAAAGGATAACTAGGAATAGAATTACACCCTTTAGAGTAAAAATTGGGTCAAGTCTCAGAAAAAGAGCTTATTTGAAGTTGCTGCTGCAAACCAAATTTGCTTAAGCTACAACTTAAACATCACTAGTAGCAACACCCTAAAAAAACCTCAACATATCTCAAGGAACTCAGACTGCAGAACTGTTTTCCTTTTCAGAAACATTATCATGATTATTGAGCATCTTCTCAGCTTCCCAAAGATCCCTCACCTTGCATCTCCTCTTGGCCCCTGATGTTCTGTGCATTGGGATAAGCAAGCCCCTATCCTCAGAACTTATTTCCCAAGCTATCATAATTTCAAACAGTTCTAGTGACACTCAAGAACTCAGTGATGTCCTCTGCTGCTTTTTGGCCAGGACATTAGAATAACACCTGCACCTCATTAATGTGACCACGAGATGTACGTCACTTGCCAGTTTAGACAATCTACTACTTCTGCACGAGCATGTAACATCCAATTTATTTTATTTTTTATTACAGAAATTAGTCACCACCTGCCCAAGAAGGTGCTGTACAAAACACATCAGGAGACACCAAAGACACCTGAGGTCAGGCAATAGCCTGCATTTCAGGCATTCCAAACACAATTATGTTTATCCATTTAATAGTAACACATTTCAATTACTCAACCAGATTAAAGGAAGCACTGAGCTACTTAATACACAGTCTACCAGCCCACCAGCCACAACGAGCATGCCTAGTAGGTACCAGTTTAAGTTAGCTGCTTGCTTGTCCCATCCACTTCTCAAAAGGCTTGCCTGTTTGCAGGCTCTGCTTTGCACACAGTGACAGGCTGTTTGCCCATGCATTTCTTTTCAGTACAGATAGTTTACCTCCTGGAAGCAAAGGAACTAAGTTATTTGCAAGGAGAAGACTATCAAAAACCACTTACAGATTTTAGATCACTCCCCGAGATTAACCAACTGGTTCTGCTAGCAGGAGAGAGAGGCAGGAGGTCAGTCATACCTTCTTAATCACTCAAATGCAAAATTCCTGGGATAGCTCAAGGTTAAAAAGTCAGGAAATGGGAGCCGAGGCTTCTCACAACATTAACTTGCCTGCCAGTCTGTATATCCTGCATGCTTTGCCAAACCGATTAAGCAGAAAAGATACGAGTGAGTAAGGTACAACTTGATGTGAACAATGCAACACCACTAAACTAGAAGCAGGCAAGGGTTGGAATTTAACCATGCTAGTAATTCAAATGTCTCGAGCTTTAAAGAGTTGAGGCTGATTTTCAAATTTGCCTTCAGTTCTTCTAGGATGAGGAATCCACCTGCACAGCCTGAACTGATTAACTAAAGCCAAGTCAGCTCTCTCTTCACTCAGAGGCTCAACTGTTCTCAAAATAAGGGAACCGGTCACTTCACAGTAAGGGGTAAATTGCCTACCAAGCATCCAGACAGAGCAGTTAGACTAGTTTCTTGACATATTTGGGAGATTATGAACTGGAAGGCTTCTCTCTGTTCTTACAGCCTGCACTGCTGCTTCTCTGAAAGGCTGCCTATAGTGTGGGTGGCAGCAGTTTACACTGGCAAGATGCCTTAAGATAAAGAGGTGTATAGGACATGCTCCCCCCCACGATACAGCTCCTATAGCAGGGAACCAATAGCTACTGTCAGAAAAAGATAAATATTTGAGAATTTTGGCAATGGAGAAAGTATCGAACAATTGCTGTAGCCCAGCATTCAGGAACACGTTATCCCATGGATGGCAGTGTACAGAGAGAGGCAGGGGCAGCACTGCCCTAACTGTTCAGACGTCTACAAAGGGAAACAGATTTGTGGTTCACCTCACAAGCAGACTCCATTGAGCACTGAACTTTCACATCATGTATCATGATTAAAAGCCTTAATTCTTTGAGAAGGCACACATATTGCTGTATTTCTTACTAGGGTGCTCTATCTCTACTGCAAAAAAGAGCAGTATGACAGTGAACATCTCCCACAACACTGCCCGCTCCTGTGCCCTTTACTCACAAGGCATTTGAAGTGGGAAAATAGACAAATCTAGGATGGCATGACAGGACTCATCTAAGCTCCCTAGACCACCCAATGTAGAAAGAAAGCATTGCTAGCATGGAAGTATATTTAGCAAGTGCAGGAGGCTGGTTTCATACACGTGTAGTTTGTACGCTGCTCCCTGGTTCACCCCCTGGTAGCGCCGGGCTAATTGCTAACTCTGTACACCAGCTTTAGGAGGACTGCCTGCTTGCTATTTCTGCATCATAAACATTCTTCTCGCATTCTATAGCTGTTTGATGCTCACGATCCCAAACAGCAACATCAGCAGGCTCTTTGCATCACTCGCAGAACACAGTCTAGGCAAGCAGCAGGGACTCACCATGGTCCCTTCTCTTCTTTGCCCTAAGACAGATCAGCTGCAGCCAATGAGCTTTCATGCAATGCCTTGATTAGTTCTGGAAATGTTACTTCACTGCTCCATGAACTGACAGCAGCTTGCCGCTCTGAAAATCTTGTCCAGATAGAGCTGAATGCAGCTGCACATTGGAAGTGATCAAGTCAAGTGAACCCCAAAGAGGCCCAAGTGCACTCACAGGAGAACACAGGCCCCTTCAATGCTATTGCAAACCCAGTAGCAGCAGGTATAAACAGAAATATTTCTGGCTGCCTGCAAGAATCAGAGGACATGC
This sequence comes from Apaloderma vittatum, assembly GCF_000703405.1. Classification (NCBI taxonomy): domain Eukaryota; kingdom Metazoa; phylum Chordata; class Aves; order Trogoniformes; family Trogonidae; genus Apaloderma; species Apaloderma vittatum. Next base: position 3,003 of record NW_009712883.1, on the reverse strand, counting down.
CTGGTCAAGATGTTGTTGGAGCAGTGGAGAATAGAAAAGACCAAAAACCCTTTTAGTTGCAACGTAATCGTGAGTTCAAGATACAGAACATGTACTTAAGCATAAGCATTGCCCTACAAACTGTAATCCATGCCACATCCTTCAAAGAGGGGAAAACTAAAACTGTTTTACCAGACTCAGCCTTGCAGGTTAGCGCTGAAGACCGCCCTTGGAAGTGAAGGCACGGCACCTCACTTTTTTTGAACACTCAGGTTACGCAGCGCTCAGCTCACAGATGCGGCGACTGCAGAAGCACATAAGCAGCTGGAACTCACAGTATCAGCTTTATTATCTACTCCTGTTGCTATTAGTGTTGATGAAATGCTTTCTTGGTTCCTCAAAAATCATACTGTGTAAAAATAAACAGAAGTGTCAAAACAACAACAGATGTCTAAAACAACCTCGGGAGAGTAAAGCTTTAGGAGATGTAAAGAGCTAGAAGCATAAGACAAGATTATGAAGCTAATAGGTTTAGTACTTTTTTCATCCAAAGTAACAAATCCTTGATTTACTATGTACTTAAGCCACAAAAAAATTATTCCAAACTGTGTTTATAGACAGAACTGTACAAAGCACAAAACATAGCCCAGTACTGAACACATTGGAAGGAAGTCAATACAAATCAACCGCTATTGAAGTTTGTTATTGCTCGCTCATCTGAGGACAGCAAAAATGAGAGTTGCATCACTAAACGGGCTTAATTGATTTATGTTTACTTTTGTTTTGAATGATCCACTATCAATATGTTATGCCAACAGATTAGATTTGTGTTAACACAGAAGTTCTAATGCCACTTGCTCTCTGCATTCCCCTTCCCCACCTATCTCACGTGGCTTAACGCCCGTTTGCAGCCCGTCTGCTGCCTCCAACGTGGCACAAGCAGCTGCTGAGGATCCGACTGCCCAGCACCCAGCTCAGGAAGAAAGAAACTCACCCATCACCCACAGGCAGGAGCCTCGGAGATCACAGCTCAGATCAAACTGGGAGAAGTACTATGGCTTTGGTACTGTCTACTTGCAAGACTCTGGAAGAGTGCCACTAAGGTGAAAGCCTTCTTCAGGCTCAGGACCAACACGCAGTGCATCAAAGGCAAAGCCAAACGTATCAGCATCACAGTATCTTGAAACTGGGATGCTGATTGTAGCTTCTCTCACAATTCCCAGGAGAGATAAATGAGTTTTCCTAAAGCATTCTAGATTCCAAGAGGAGCATTTTAGTCCTACTCAAAACTAAAAAAATTTGGGACAAATCCCAAAAGCAACATGTCATTTTTCAGAATTGAGGAAAAAGCTCCTTACAAAAAATTCCCTTCCCAAAACTGTTTACAACTCATATATTGCAGGGAGTATTAACTGAGGGTCTCTATGAACAAGCTCATGGATGCAATTGGTATCAGTTGTTCAAAGGGTATGCAAGCAGAAGAGCTCAACAGTTAAGTATGAGCAATAAACAATATCCTGATCACAAATTATAACTGACTGCCAGAAAAACAAGGTGGCATCTTTAAACATGTGCGTACACATGCGTGAAAGTGTCATCTTTTACCATGGAATAACTGACAGTTATTGTGTTGTGAAGCCCTCGTGGAGAAGAGACTGATAGATGTTTTGGCCCGAGGCAGTTAACCAAGTTTCTACCTAATGCAGTATATCATAATTTACTTTTTTTTACATGCCCAAGAGGCCTTTACAGACGTACCAGGTATGAAAAGCTTCTTAGTTATTCCTCAGTTCAAAGCACACAGCACTTCCTTCCACTAAGTGAAAGCTCAGCATAGGTACCACTTCATCACTGCTGCTCACACTTCATGGTCCAGGTATGCGTCAGAGTCACACCTCACATAGTCTTACTATTACTATTTAGCTAATATTCTAGTGTATGAGAAAACAGCACAGGAACCTCATTCCAAAGGAACCATCTTCCAATATCCTCTGGTGAAGGTGACTAAACTCACCTTAGATATTGCTGTATTCTACTTCTGCTATACCCACTTCTTCTGTACCATGACACTTTCCTGGGCCATGCTCCAGAACTACGTGCACCCAAAAAGCATTTTTAAAAAGGATCAATTTCTAGGGAGCACAGTTTCTTCACCTGCACCGGTATGTGGCTGTACAAGAACATATGCTGGTACTGGGGAGGGAGAATTGTGTCAGATCCACAGCACTAAGACATGAGCAACCGAGTCAGGCTACTGGCTCACTTCTCCCACCTTCCACACCCCTTCATCGCTCCTCTTCCCAGCCCAGTAGCTCTGCTCTCCCCTGTGACACCCTCCGAGTCCTCCCACAAACTGCTTCCATGCAGTAACACAACAGAAGAGCACCCAGAGCGTTCTGCCGAGTGAATTTCCAGTTGGGTTAGCAGGACTTGGCAATCGATGGCGTTCCAGCAACAGAGGAGCTCCAGGAACACAAGCAGTACTGGGGGAAATCTCAACCCTCTGAGCTGGTTGTGACGAGCTGTCCGGCAGCTCAACAGATTGCTGGACACGAAACTCACAGATGAGCTTCATCTGCCACAGAATCATAATTAGAACCGGTCCTCTCGAGTGGCCCATCTTTTTGAGCTGCCAGATTCAGCCTTACTACTGCCTTCAGACTCCTTACTTACAAGCCAAGTACGTAGAAGCTTGTCTCT